>NC_142811.1:24732724-24845224 GCF_049724085.1 Artemia sp. Qi Xiang Cuo
CAAAAGTAACTAAAGTAGAATTTTACCTTTTTCTAGCCTAACCCCTTTCCAAGATAGCAAAAAGTAGCTAAACTAGAATTTTATATTCACTTTTATAAAGCAAAGATTTTTAAAGATCATCAAAGGTCAGTAGGCTAACATCAAGAGGGAGAAGGAGCAGAGGTAGGTTCCTTAAAATAGCCTAACTACCAAGGGCATACTTAAGTCTGTAGGCCTAGATCAATCCCTGAAAATTTCCTTTTCCTAACCTAGCCCCTTTCCAAGAAAGCAAAAAGTAGCTAAACGAAAATTTTAGCAGCTTTTTTTTATCTGGGGTGCACCTTTCCCCTTCTTTTCATTATTTACCATAGCTTAAGGCATTTACCTTTCAAAAGTTAATAATATCCTTCAAACATGATCTCATACAAACTCTATCATACAAAAGCAGTTACAGAAAGTCAACTAAAGCACACTAATAGGAGTTCAAGGAGTGACCACATAGGAGAAAATACAAGTTGATTGTAGTTCAACTAAGGTTAACTGAAGTTCAAAGTCCAACTGCATATTAACATCCTGTAGATAAAAATTATAAGCTTTCTAGCTTACCTGTAGTTTGGAAGAGGAACTGGTCCTTTTCATTTGAGCCAATGTATTTTTCTAAAATTATATCCATTTCACAAATAGGCCTACTTCAATCTGTTTAAAAATTACGCCAGGAACGAAGTTTCCAACTTCACTTTCCACGATTCGTCTGGAATCGCTTTCCGAAAAAGCAGAAAGTGTTTCCAGTCGGTTTTCGCGACTACCGGCGAGTTATTCCTACCCGTCTTCATCCGTGAAAACACATGGAAAGTGATTCCAGATCGATTTCCAAGTCGCAAAAACCACCCTCATGTATGGTAGCTGTTTCATTGGGACAGCCTTTCAGATGAAAGCGTCACAGCCCAAAAACTGGAATATTATCGCCCGTCAATAGTAAACACCCGGCATCATAATAAAAAAAAACCTATGTCTTCAGAGGTAATAATACAGGGGATTGACACTTGTCAAATCAGCAGGCAAAGGACAAGCTTCGAGGAGATATCAAATTTTGTCTGGGAAAAGATATCTTGACTTGAAAAGGCCGAAAGTGTTCGATAATTTGAAAAGGAAAAAAGTGTAACTAATAAAATGGTTCTAGGCGTTTACACCCCCCTCCTCCGGGGAAAATGCACCTGAAAGATACCACCCCCCTCCGCGGAAAATTAGGCTTTCCAAATTTAATAATTTTATTTGAGTTTTGTTTTTTAAGTTCCGTAGGGGGAAGGAATTTTGACACTTATGTATTATGCGCCACTCACTCCGGTTTACGCTGTGTAAAACTAGAGAACAAACCCGTTTCTTCGTTAGTTTCTTTCAGCTTAGCGCGATACAAGACAAAGACAAGTGGCAGATTATATGGGAAATATATAATTTGGGAGTACTTGTGTAGAATCTGGGTACACACGAAAGAAAGACCGCATCGAAATCTCAAAGCCGCTATTGATAAACAGGTTTCCACTGCATAGTGAGATATTGCTCACTCCGTTTCAAAGATTTAAACTTCAGTTTTTTGGGGTTTAGGGGGACTAAAAGGTAGCTATTAGCTATGTGAGGCTAGATTTGGTTACGTATTGCTACTTTTAAATTGGCTGGTGCCCATACGATAATGAAAAGACTCGATAAAAACCTTCTGTCTGCAATGATAAGTGACTGAACGAAAATGGACGTTAAAATTACAATTTGCGATTTGCCAAGGACAGAAAAAGAGAGTTGGTTCTACCAAAGACAGAACCCATGACATTACAGCGTTCTGGGCGCATAATTGTAATTTTTAAATCTTATAATTTTGTTCCTAAACCTTTATATTTGTATCCTATTTTGTTTATTTTAGTACCCCTGTATCAATACCGGGTATCTGTCTCGCGTGTTGCAGACTAACAGGTTTTTATCCTATCTGATCTTCGCATTATCGCGTGGGTACCAGCTAATTGAAAAGTACCTACGTATTTAATATATGCTATGCTTTACCCCCACCCCCCTCTAATTTGCAAATATATAGCCCAAATTTGCTTTTGAACTATTCTGTTTTCATCCTATTTTGTTTTATTTCATTAGCATTAACGAAACTTCACTTAGATAAGATATTTATTTCAAAAAATGACTATCACAAGCCCCGAAGGGCCGAATTAACATTTCGGGGTCATATAATAAAAAAAACATAGAAATAGCTCAACAACTAAAAAAATGGCTAAACAATGCCAAAAACAACAATATCAAAAAGGTAAAGCCATTCATTAGTCTAAAAAATAACAAGTGTCAAATGTAAGAAAGTTAAAAAGGCACAAACTAAAACAAAACCAAAAAAAATTGAGATAAAAATAGTGTTAAAAAGAGACTATATAAACAAGGGGGAGGGGACGGAAGAACCAAACGGACAAAAGCATGGGTATCACCAGTACAAAAAAAAAAAAAAAAAAAAAACTAGTGGTTTATTTGATCAGCAATGAAAGGGACAAAGGTTTTTTCATACCTGGAGGTTAAACAACGGGGGACAAGATAGGGACGGGTTCAGAAACAGTACGTGGCAGGCAGTGTCTGGATGGGGGGTGTGTCTTTTGGGGAAAATGTTTTCCATGCGAGGGTTTATTATTGCATTTTGTTGCAAAACGGAGGCACAGCGTTCCTCTCCTGTGCTCAAGAGTTTCCAGCTTGGCCTTTTTTAGAAGGAGTGAATATGGTACCAAAGTTTCTTTAAAAATTATTCTTGGGGCTCTGTTTTGAATAGATTCAATTTTATCTTATTCATCACAGGAGATGCCAGGATGCCAAACTGGACAAGCATATTCAAGATGCGGGCGGACAAAGGAAGTATAAATCCTTAAAGAATGGGATGGTGCACACTTCTCGCGTGTGCACTTAGATTCTACAAATGTACCATTTGGGCTATATATTGGCACATAAGGGTGGGGGGGGGGGTAAAGTGTTTGGACAGTTTGAGATCAGAAAACAATTCTTATTTCATAAAATGCAGAATAATTGTACCTAACACATTTTTCATGTAGATCCGCCGTACTTTACCCTCTCCTCTGAGGTGGCGGTGTGGGAGATGAAGGGGCAGTCCTCATTCTATACGGAATGAATTATGCTCATTTTTGGTGTATTGCTACTCTTTACATTCACAATAAAAGCATAGACCAGATACATTCCTAGAAATCATAAAGGAGTATATATAAATTTCACATTTTTTAACGTTCTTTTTGTAACCCCTTGCCCTAAAAACATACTTCCTCCCCCCCCGAAATAAATCCTGGTTATGGCTTTGGGGATTATACATCAATTTCTAACTCCAACCTCTCCTCATCTTCCCGTTTGAACTGATTCTGTATTTATCTGATGGCTTAATGAGAGCTGGGATTTTTTGGCATCAAAGTACACCCTTTGATGTATCTCTCTCCCTCCCTAACTACAACAAATCATAGAGCCACATTATAAAAGTTCAAGTGCCTTTTTAAGTTTTGTAATTTGTCCTTTGCTTACAGATAGTATTTGTTATTGGGACACATACAAACATTATTCCCGGGAGAGTTCTCTGCCGGGGGGGATTTTTCGGGAATAATTTTTTGTCAGCGGGGATATATTTTCTATGGGGGGTCATGGGTTATGTTTTGGAGGGTAAACGTCTAGAACCATCTTTGCCATGGAGCAGCGATACATTTTCAATGAATAGTAAACAACAAAAGCTGTGAGACATCTGATATTTCTATCAAAAATCTATCGATAACGGTTCTATCCTAAGACTAAGGATTTGAATGAAGGGGTCTGGGTACTCGCTTGACTGTGGCCAACATTGCGTATCAGAAATTGAATCTATTACAAGAGTATAATACTAGTGGTAATAATTACGTTTTTAATCCAACAAAAAGTCGATAGGCTCAAAGATTGAGTACCCAAAAAAAGACATAAAACTAAATTATTAAAACAAAATAAATTCTATTATTTAAAAATTAGGACATCTTTTGCAACCAGTGATTTTGGAAGTATACCAATAGCATCCTAGGTGCTTTCTGTTAGGTGAGGAACCGCTCTGAGACAAAAGCTATTCGTATAGTTTCACTCAGCCGAATGTTTGCTTCCATAGTTTTTTGTTGTACGCGGACTATTCGAACAGCTTGTTCTTCTAAGCTATTTTTTGCCATGAAAGGAGATTTGACAAGGCCGTGGAGGTATTTCGTATAGTTTTTTGCACCACGATTCGCACATTCTTCTTTTTCAATAAGCGGGACGTTTAGCCATATAGGACGTTTTGCTTAAGTCTATAAAAAACACTAGACTCTCCGTAACTAGTTCACCGCAGATATATCGTAATCCGTGCATCTCTTTACTAATGCGAAAACCTTCAACAAGAATGTCTGTCTCCATAATTTTAGATGGACCCTTATAATTTATGAAGCATACATGACTGAACAATATTTATTTTTTATCCCCACATATAATAGTTTTTGGTGAGAGCGTCAATAATGACGATTCCTTGCTGCGTTTGTTCCACCCCCCGTCACACACTACTATAGTCCAATAGGAACTATTCAGAAACCTGTCTTCATGAACTGCCGTTTTCAGTGACTCCTCTCCGTTTTGCTGTAAGATTTCCGTCAACGTTTCCATCCATACGGTGCCAATTGCCGATTCAGTTTTCATGAAAGTCTCTTTTGACATAGGGTAGATGCCTAAGACACCCAGTATTTCAGGTGGCGTGGCGTAGCGTAGCCTCCACTTGTCCCCATGACACCTCACACAGCCTTAAAGTTCATATCTCCTCGTAAACTGGTATGGCGCTCTGCTGTTCCTTTAGGCTTACTGTCTGTAAAGTTTTTCAAATAGTCTTTTACACTTGTTGTGGAAGAACCTGGATCGTTTTTTACGATTTTTTTCCAATTAAAGGCTTTAAAAGTCAAAAGCTTTGCCTGGTTTCCCCCCGTTTACAGGCTGCTATACAGTATGTTACTCTTCTGGCATTTGAAAGAAGAAAGCCTTTGATGTCTGGAGAAGTTGTCCCGATACAACTGACTCGTTCTTGGATTTGTCGTCTACGTCGACTGCTAAGAGACCGCGAACGTAAGAGCCATTGTAGAGATTTGTAATTGACGAAGCGAGAAAAGTGCTTGTTGCCCAAGGACGGCAGATTGACCGCATCCCACCAACATCCGACGCCCTTCTTCAGCACACCAGACGTGCACACTTTCAGGCTGGCCGAATTTGGAGGTGAGCAGCCGACACCATTCAGAATCCGCATTCCCCCTCTGAATGTGGATGGAAGCTGATAAATGATGAGTGGTATGCTGTCTGTATGACGCTACCCGAGGCTTCCGAGGCGTGCAAAGAACTGGTCAAATGTGGCTGCAAGACAGCCTGCAAGCCACCATGCAAGTGCATGAAGGCTTCACCACCGTGCATTGATCTGTGTGACCGTAATGGAGCGTTCTACAGATCTGACGCCAGCAACGAAAAAGCTGCTTAATCAGGACACCAACTGCGTACCACTTTTTTTTTTTTCTTATTTCTACTTCTTTTTACTTCTCCCTTCAGTGATTAAGTAATATCTTTAAATAAAATTTATAGCAGTGGATTGGACTTTTAAAGGAGGGGGAAAGAGGGGGAGCAGTCCTAGTTTTTCGCATCACAGCTGTCATCCGCGTTTTTTTTTGTCCAGTGTTTGCCACCTAATTCTGGGAGAGTCATCATCACCGCCACAGCCAAAATTTAAAATAACCTAAGTTTGCAATTTCCCCCTCTACCCCCCCCCCCAATTTCCCCTACTCAGGATTTAGGAGCTAAAACTATACCCCTCGATCTTGAGAATGCCTCCTGAAATGGCGAGAACAAACTTAGAGACAGCAGATCAGAAATTTCCCTTCTTTAGCATTTCCCCCGTGAGAAGTAGTTACCCCTGTTTTCTCCCTCCTAGGACATCCTTTTCATTTTCGGCATGACATTAAATCAGTGACTATATAAGATTGGATAAACAAACCGAATATCAATTTGAAATAGGCAAAAACAAATATTTCCCGTTTCCCCCCTGTCAGGTGAATTTCAGCCCCCCCTCCTTCCCCCCACACCACCCCTCTCTTTGATGGTGGGGCACTCCATTTTCCATCACTGCTTCAATTTTATCTAATACCGAGCATAAACACTGAATATCAAGCTAAAATAGGAAAAAGGTTTTTTTTTGCTTTTCCCTCTTTTGGACTACTTTTACTCCCTCTTAGATGGTCTGATCGCTTGTGTCCCAGTCTCATTCGAAAGAGCACATCAAACTGCCCCAGTGGATCAACTTTCACACTTTTCTTCAAATTTGCACGAATCTTCGACTAAGCGACTAGACTATATGTAGTTCTTTCAGCAGACAAACTCCAATTAAAGACAAATATTCAATTAAACGCAAGTATGACCCGTCCTAGCCTCGGGTATGTTTTGCAGCAAGGGGGTGTAAAGTGGGGTTATATAGGACAGCAGAAACAGAGTAAAAATTTAGTTTTATTTATAAATATATATAAAATAACGAATCGGATTAGAAAGTTGAAAAGTTTGGAATAAACTAAATAAAAAAAGAGCTACAATTTAAAATTAATTTTAACTTTTTCGCTTTCATCCAAGGCATACAAGATTCCAAAATATAAAAACAGAAAAAAATCGTTGAGGAATAAATTAAAAGAATATAAAATTTTCAATCCAGCTAATTAATTTTAAAAGTTTTTTTTTTAATTTATAGTACTTTCGATTGCTTCAAATTTTCTTTTTCTTAGGCTTCAGACCTTTTTTTAAAAAAGTTACCAGGTTTCACATTAGATTTTTTTTTCTATTTCTTGGGAATTTAATAAGATAAAAATAACGGCCAAATTTTAGATCCTTTTCCAAAGATCACTTGTGCAACATTTCATTGTGGTGGTATGGCGAGTCAGAGAGCAAGATCTCTTTTCATAGCATAGGAAAATTAACATTGCAATGAATTTAGCGACTTTCACCTTCACAAGTAAAGATCAAAGCTGCAAATACACTTCCATATGGAAATTGCTAATAAAATTAAATGAAAAAAAAATTTCGATTAATCTCTATACAAATCAGTTATGATATACCACCTTATGCAAATCAGTGCATGCGAATTTTCTATACCTGTGTCTCTCAAATTTTATCAACCATGGTTTTTGAGACAGAAGACAGAGAATACTTTTGGGTCTTCATTGGCTGTCAGTAAGATTTTCACTAGAGCGTCCCTTTTGCTTTCGATAATTAGCATCGCGGATGATCTATTAGCTTGAATTTAATTTTAATGTACTATATTATAAGAAATCACTAGATTAAAAAAAAAAATTAGAGATAAAATCCTTAAAAATCACTAAACTTAGAAAAAACCCACTGGTTTTAGAGGCAAAATCCCTAAAAATCACTAGCCGAAAAAAAAAAAACTAGAAATAGCAATAAATCACCAGGGGTACCAACCTTGCAGTCAAGGTAGAAACTGTTGTCTGCTTAAAGGTGCAACAACTAATCTTTTTTAGCATCTTCCTATTTTTCCACTTACTTGATAGCTGCTTATATTTGTGTTTGATTATCTTAAAGATATTAATGTAAAAAAAAAAGTTTTTCTGAGGGAAGTAAACAGCGAAGTTGAAACTTAAATCGAACAAAAATTATTACTTCACAGTCTATCTAACATATATCAATAAAACTAGCACAAATAAACCAACTAATTATGTTTCCTTATGCTTTTAGGATTATACAAAACTAGCACTTTACTGAAAACAAAAAATAATACAGGAGTTTTGGTACAGTAAAAGCAAACCAATTAAGGACACTTTTTACAGAATCAAAATATTATCAATCCCTTTTGGGATCAATTCCTTTTAAGATAAAGCAACAGTCCTTTTTAGGATTTAACTTTATGTTTTTTACGGTTAATTTGGTATCACTTCTGCACAATGGCTCAGTTCGATGACTGGCTCTCGTTTTGGTTCTGAAAAGTTCAATATGTCATGATTAGTTTGTACACAAGTTCGGAGTAAGGCCATCTTGATAGTATTAGGACTATAGACTAGCTTTAGAATCAAACAGTTTGTGGGAACGAACTGTAAGTAAGGAGCGACCCGGCTCAATAGTAACCAAAACTCAAATAGTAACCTTAGAAAATTTGCCTTATTTTCGAAAAAAGGGGGAAACAACCCCTAAATGTCATAGAACTTTAATGAAAATCAAACCATCAGATTCGGCGTATCAGAAAACCTTATTATATAAGTGTCAAGCTCCTATTGCAAAAATATGGAATTTTGTATTTATTGCCAGATGAAAGATCACGGATGCGTGTTAGTAGATAGTGACCTTATGCTTCTATAAAAGCACTAGGAACCACTGAAGCGTATCAAATTGAATGAACTTATATATATATATATATATATATATATATATATATATATATATATATATATATATATATATATATATATATATATATATATATATATATATATATATATATATATATATATATATATATATATAATGGGTTACCTGAGGCAACACGCATTTTTCTGGCCCAAACATGGATGTAGAAGGAATTATACAAGAATATATTTCCAGCATCGTCGGTTCATACCCCTACAATGACTATATATATTTCACGACTAAAGGCATTGTCAGACACGTATTTGGTATTGTGGATTTGGTATCGTGGAATTGAAGGGGCAGCAATCCCCCCCCCCCCCCTCATTAATATTCTGAATAAATAATAGATGAAGTAAATAATCAAATTGAGCTATTTTTTTCATGCATCTTATTAAAAATATTTTTGGTTCAGGCTTTGTCTAGGACTCTTCTTCTTTTTTCTATGTGTTTTAAGATGATTTAGGCCTATATGCTTATAAGTTACATAGTGAAAAACTGAAATTAATTTTTTATTCCAGGACCTTGATGTCAAACCATCGAACAAAAGTGGGCGAAGTTGGATGTCGCCCTCGACAACACTGACACGGACCTAATCAGATCCTTGAACTTGAGGAGGGATAGTGTAATCCGCTTTGCGCAAGCTTCAGATGGACAGATAACTTCTAATGACCTACCTGCAATTTCTAAGGTAACCCCCATTTATCAGATAGCTTTCAACTTTATAATGCGCTCACAATTTCGCATAGAAAAAAGTAATAGGGATGTTGAAGAAAAAGGGTGGGGAATGGGGGAAAAACAGGAAAAAAAAAATCTTAAACAGATAGTGCCTTAACTTTGCTACATGACTTTTGGTACTTATTTAGCCAAACGTCACGTTGTGTGTGCCATACCAACTAGTAAATATGTATCGGGCTTTTTTTTCTTCTCCATTATTTTCAGTGAAATTAATATCATAAAAATGGTGAAATATAAAATTGATTAAGCTCTATTTGGCTACTTTATATGGCTGAAGGGGGGATATCATTCGTGAGTTTTATAGCAGCTGTCCAGGTATAAAGGGTATTTCGGCTAAAAGGCTTCGTAGCTAGCTCGCAAAAATATCTCATGCGTTCGTAAGTGGAAATTGACATGCATTTTTTCTTTTACCCCATGTTGGGTTATGCTATTGTAGCGGGGGAGAACAGCGTCCCTCGTTAATATTCTGAATAAATAACGAAAAGCGGACCAAATAATAAAAAATTGTGTTATTTTTTCTTTTATCGTATGTTGGGTTATGCTATTGTAGAGGGGGTGAACAGCGTTCCCCATTAATATACTGTATAAATAGTAGATGAAGTAAATAATCAAATTGTGCTATTTTTTTCATGCATCATATTAAAAACATATTTTATTTAGCCTCTATCTAGGACTCTTCTTCTTTTTTCTATGTGTTTAAGTAGATTGGAATTTAGGCCTATACGCATATAAGTCTTTTGTCGTTATGAAAGATATATCACTGTAACTTTGTTTCTTTTAATTGTTCAGGTGGTAGGACAAAAACTTCTTCTTATGCCTCGGTTTGTCTTTTATCATTATGGAAGACATATCGCCGTAGCTTTGTTTCTTTTAATTGTTGATGTGGTGGGACAAAAAATTTCTTCTTTTGCCTCGCCTTGTCCTTTGTCATTATGAAAGACATATCAAAGTAACTTCGTTTCTTTTAATTGTTGATGTGGTGGGACAAAAACTGCTTGTTCTTCCAGCGATTTATTTAGTCTAGTTTTACCTTGGCTTGTCTTTCTTCATTACGAAGTACATTTTGCCAATGCATTGATCTCTCTTTGGCTACTTTATACGACTGAAGTGGGCAAATATTTGGCCAATATAATGCTAGGGTCGAAGTTAAGTATTGACGAGGTTAAAAGTTGCCATAGTTTTTGACTTAATAAAAAAGTGGATACTTCATATGGAAAATAACAATGCCTTCCGCTAGGCCCTGGGGGAGGGGGGGGGGGGAGGGTTACAACATCCAATCACTCTGAATCTTAAAAAAGACAATACAAATTCCAATTACCAATCCAAAGAGTCCCCCTACGAAACTTATACGATCACTCTTTCTACAATTGGGAAGAATATCAGTAGTGGGTACCTATTACACCCGGCGAGTACGACCTCAATCTTTTTTTGTGTAAGTTGTAGAAATTAATACATGCATTATCACAATCAATTTAACTGGATCCATATTCTAGGACAATGTGCATTCATCAGAAAAAAAAGCAAGGAATGAAGAGTTTAATTTTGAAGCTACTTTAGAGGAAGGTGGCATGCCGTCTCCTGGTAAGTTGGATATTTCAATATTAGATGATTTATCGGCTATGGTAGACAGTATTCAAAATCCTCAAGAATTCCATTCTTCCCCCTTGATAACAATGGACCCGTCGTATAAAACAAGGGCCAGCTCTTTCGTTGGAAACGTAAGAAAAATTAAATTTATCTTTCCCCTCATGTATGTGTGTTCTATATTTTCTATATTTTATATCAAATTAATTTAAGAAGCTTTTTCGTAAAACAAGTTTTTCAAAGAAAATTAAAGAGCTCCATTATGCCAAAAATGAACAGAAATAAAGCCAAATAATCTTCCAAGCGTATAACTGCCGTATATCACTACAAATAAATAAAAGAAACTCGAAACAAACAGAAATTACAATAAACAGCCGAGTCAACTCAAAAAGAGCAAAAATTCGCATTATTAGGGCTGATAACCCTTATGCCTTCTCAAGACCAGAACATAGTTTGCACTTTACTGAAAAAAAAGTAATAAATGGCCGTGGATTTTCAATTTAATATATATATATATATATATATATATATATATATATATATATATATATATATATATATATATATATATATATATATATATATATATATATATATATATATATATATAAATATATAGATAGAATGAATAAACTATATATATATATATATATATATATATATATATATATATATATATATATATATATATATATATATATATATATATATATATATATATATATATATATATATATATATATATATATATATATATATATATATAAAGTTCATTCAACTTGATACACTTCAGTGGTTCCTAGTGCTTCTGTAGAAGTATAAGGTCACTATCTACTCGTGTTTTTTTTTATTTCCCAAGGGGTGATCGTATCGATCCAGTAGTCCTAGAGCATCATAAGAGGGCTCATCTGAACGGAAATTAAAAGTTTTAGTTTACTAAAACTGAACCTACCCTCTTACGCTAATTTTTTCCCGAAGTCACTCAATCAAAATTTTGAGATAGCCGTTTTGTTCAGCATAGTTGAAAATCTAATAAATATGTCCTTGAGGATGACTTAATCCCCCAAACTTCCCGGGGGAAGGGATGCAAGTTATTAACTTTGCCCAGTGTTTACATATAGTATTGGTTAATGGGAAGTATATAGACGATTTCAGAAGGGATTTTTTCTTGTGGGGGGTGGTCGGAGGAGGGGGTTACGGGGGAGTATCTTTCCAGGGAGGATGTTTACTCGGGGGAAGGGACATTTCTATGAAGGGGGTGCCAGATTTCCCAGCATTATTTAAAAAAACAATCAGAAATTAAATAAAAAACAAGTTTTTTATTTACAAGTTTAAAACACAAAGAAAGTAAGGAGCAACATTAAAACTTAAAACAAACAGAAATTATTACGCATATGAGGGGGTTAGTCCCCTAGTCAATACCTCGCCCTTTACATAAAGTTTTTTCAGTACTTTCAAAAGTACTGCAAATTTCATTCTAATTATTTATGTAATGTGAGCCAAAATCCAAGCTGTATTAATTAAAAAACGTTCAAGAATTATATAAAAAAAACAAGTTTTTTTAACTGAAAGTAAGGAGCGACATTAAAACTTAAAACGAACAGAAATTATTCCGTATATGAAAGGAGATGTCCCCTCTTCAACGCCTCGCTCTTTACGCTAAAGTTAGACTTTTTTCACATTTTTTTAAACAATAAAAAACTTTAGCGCAAAGAGCGAGGCGTTGAGGAGGGGACAGCCCCTTTCATTTACGGAATAATTTCTCTTCGTTTTAAGTTTTAATGTTGCTCCTTACTTTCAGTTAAAAAAACTTGTTTTTTTATTTAATTTTTATCATAGCTTGAAATTCACTCTTGCATAGAAAGAAATATTCGGATTTCCAGAGTTCATATTATGCCTTATTTGATCTCCATTTCAAGTGAAACTAATGCATATTTTCTACAAATTATGACTGTATATTACCCACTATTGGTATTAGAGTTGGTGAGAGCAAAATGCTGCTTGATAAATCAATCCAATATTTCTGTATGCTGTTCAATTACTTCGCGGTTATTAAAAAATAATTAGTTTTACGCTTGTGTTTTTAAGATAATTTAATTGTACACTGAAAGTTACCAATGTCACAACTGGTGTAAGACTATGGAAAGCTTTATAGATTCGTTTAGTGTTGTCAGGCTACATACTCACGTTTACTTTTAAATCAATAATCCTGTTTTTTATGCTTGACTTTTGTGTTTTCAGTAAAGCGCTAGTTTTGTATAATCCTAAAAGCATAGGCTGTATGCTTTTGTTAGAAAAGCTGTTAAGTAATAATTTTTGTACGTTTTAAGTTTCAACATCGTTCTTTACTTCCCTCGGAAAAACTTTGTTTTTTTTAAATTGACCTTTGTTAGTTTTTTGATTAAAATTTGATATAGAAACAACGTTGCTATGATCTTTTTTATTTATACGGAATAATGTATGTTCGTTTTAAGTTTTAATGGCACAATTAAGTTTCAGTTGAAAACTTATTTTAATGTAGTTTCCAATTATTACCGATCTTGGGGAGATAAGACACCCATAGAAAATACTGCAAACAGCCTTGATAGCTAGGAAAAACTTTCAGTCTATAACATGTTCATCATCCATACTTCACAAAACAATACATGTTTGTTTTTCGATGAACAAAAAACTGTTTTAGTCGGCCGACTTCCCCTGAATAAGCCATAATGAAGACAGAGCTTTGTAAATCACCTACTGACTAGCAGAAACTAGAAGGCTACTGTAACAAAACAGAGCTGTTTAAGGGCTCATTTCACAGCTTATATTTACACCTAATCATTTTTTTATAAATTTGACTTGATAGCACCTTCCCATAAAGTGCACTTCGGTTGTTCCCTCCCCCCCCCCCATTTTTTAATGAAAAAAGTATCTTTTCCAATGAAATGACCCAAAAAAGGTGTTTTTCAAAACCTAGGCAGGAGCAAAAAACTAAGGGGACAAGAACGTCCTTTCCCCTCAATTGCCGCCGTTGGAACTAGCACACAGGCTTCGTCACAGAGTGAAGTTTGAAGATTCAATTTAAAACTGTTGATCAGTCAAGCTTAATTTTTGGTAGATTTTAGTTGAAAAATTTTTAGTTTTAGCTAATTTTTTTTTCGCAATAATATTTAACTTTTAAGATGAGTAGGCGATTTATGAAACTTACTAAGAGGGTCTGGAGGGGGAGTATATGTGAGGGATCTTATAAACTTCCAGTTAAGGGCTTTGGACCATAATTATCGCAATGGTGCCGTTTTATGATTCCAAACTCTTCCAATTAAGAAGTGGTGCCGTCATTGAACAACTCTCTACGATGTTCCAGTGCCAAACTATCTGTGGAAAATAAAAATAAAGAAGAAAGAAAAAATATCCCGTTTAGGCAGAATGTTGTAGTAGCTACCACTTTTCTTGATTTTCAAGCCAATATGTTTTCCCATGTTGTTCACGCCAAATGACGTAAAGTTTCCTATACAGGGGTTCTGGACAAGGCGGTTCTAGTGGTATACTTTTTGTTTTGAAGTGACTTTTTTTAGGAGTTATGGATTTTTATATTTCTTAACATTGGACGTGATCGTCTTTTATTAGGTTGCTAGCTACCGCTGCAACCCGGATCTCTTACTAGGTTGCTAGCTACCGATGCAACCTGGATCTGTTCACGTCATAGTTCTAATAAAACTATGACGACATTCATTATTTATCTAGTAGGGTTTCAGACAAGGTGGCTCTAATGATGTACTTTTGATTTGATCTGACTCTATTTTTTTATATTTCTTAGCATTGAACTGATCGTCTCTTACTAGGTTGCTACCTACTGCTGCAACCCGAAGTCACATATATACTTATGAGGCAGTGTGGCCGAGTGATCGAAGGGGCTGGTGCTAGCCGCCAGTCTCTTTGGAGGCGTGGGTTCAAATCTTACCGCTGGTATACGATTATGATTTATGTACAAAATCTAATATCTTTGAAAAGACTGCAGTATGAAAAGACATCAAAATGCAGTTTTTAGTGCGAAAATTTATTTTCTTTTAGAAATAATTTATTTTAGTTTCAAAACATTTTAACCCAATTAATTTCCTTTAAAATGAGCCATTGAACAACCTTTTACGATGTTCCAGTGCCAAGCTATCTGTGGAAAAGAAAAAAAAGAAAACAATATGCCGTTTAGGCAGAATGTTGTAGTAGCCGCCACTTTTCTTGATTTTCAAGCCAATATATTTCCCTTGCTGTTCAAGCCAAATGACAGAAAGTTTTCTATGCAGGAGTTTTGGACGAGGCGGTTCTAGTAGTGTACTTTTTGTTTTGATCCAACTTTTTTTAGGAGTTATGGGTTTTTATATTAATTAACATTGGACGTGATCGTCTCTTACTAGGTTGCTAGCTACCGCTGCAACCCAGATAATTGATAATAATATAAGATAAACCTAATTTACAAACACTATTTATGATGAGCTATATCGGTCATTTATGAAATTTCTTTAAAATGAGCCATTGATCAACTCTCTACGATGTTGCAGTGCCAAGCTATCTATAGAATATAAAGTTTTAATATAACTTTACAATGAACTGTTTCATTGCTTCAAAAATCAAATATCTTTGAAAAGACTGCAGTATGAAAAGACATAAAAAATGTAGTTTTTTAGTGAAAAAATTTATTCTGTTTGAAAAAGAATTTGTTTTAGTTATAAAAAGTTTTAAACCCAATTAATTTCCTTTAAAATGAGCCATTGAACAACTCTCTACGATGTTCAAGTGCCAAGTTATCTGTGGAAAAGAAAGTAGATAAAAAAAAGATGTTGTTAAGGCAGAATGCTGTAGTAGCTACCACTTTTCTTGATTTTCAAGCCAATATATTTACCTTGTTGTTCAATCCAAGGCGGAGAAAGTTCCCTATACAGGGTTTTGACAAGGTGGTTCTAATGGTGTACTTTTTGTTTTGATCTGAATCTTTGTTTAGGAGCTATGGGTTTTTATATTTCTTAACATTAGATGTGATCGTCTCTTGCTAAGTTGCTAGCTACCGCTTTAACCCAGATGATTACAAACAGGAAAAAGCCTAAGGATTTTTCTTCTTTGAAATAGAAAGAGAGGATCTTCCAACAATCAAGTAGATAGCTAAATCGAATGCATAAAATGATTTGTTATTCCAATGATCGTCTTTTAATTTAACTACAGCCATGATACCGATGAAAATTACATAATCCCTATTTATATTTCAGTTAAAATGGGCTAATTGTTGATCCTTACTATAATAAGCATACTAGTGGAAAGGATAGCTTTCATTCATCAAGATTGGAAATGAAAATGCAGTTTTTAGTGGAATTTAAATTAAAAAAGTATTTAAATAAAAAAAAATTAGTTTTTTAAATTAAAAATACACTAGAATTTTTATTTTCCATTCAAATGAGACCTCACCCGATATTTTATGACCACTGGGTCGATACGGTAACCCCTGAAAAAGAAAAATAAATAAACACACATCCCTGACCTTTCTTCTGATAAAAAATACGGCATTCCACATTTTGCAGAATGGAGCTTAAATCCTGAAGCAGGAAAAAGCCATAGGCTTCTTCTTGTTTTTTTTTATATTAAAGAACGAACTATTGTCCATAGTAAATGATAAATTTTCTAGTAAAGGTTGGAGTTGTTATAATAATCCGAGTTGCAGTGATAGCTAGAAACCTAGTCAGAGAAGATCACACCCCAATGCTACCTACCACTGCAACTCAGATTGTTTAAACAACTCAAATCTTTACTAGAAAATTTATCACTTATTATGGACAACAGTTCGTTCTTTAATATAAAAGCAGGAAAAAGCCTATGGCTTTTTCTTCTTTGGAATAGTAAGAGACAAATTTTAGAGAATCAGGCAACTAACTAAGTCCCATATATGCTTTGTTCTTTACTAGGTTCCATCCATCTCTACAGCCATGATACCGATGAAACTTTCATAGCCTCTATTTATGATCAATGATCCCTTATATAACAAACTTATTTAAGGAAAAGTTATCATCAGTATAATGATTCGTCATTATGCTTCAGTTACTATGGGCGACAGTTCGTTCTCTAATGTAATTCACTTATTACGTTATATATGGTTATAACCTATATACGATTATAATGTCATTCATCAGCCTTGTACATGAAAAAGCAGTATTTTTTGTCAAAATTGATTCTATTTTAAAAAACATTATTTTCAATTAAAAAAAAAACTATATGTAGCAATTTCCTTTAAAATGAGCTATTATACAGCTCTCTATGATTTTTAAGTGCCCGGCTAGATGAGGAGCAATAAAAAAGGAAAGAAAAAAGATACTGTATGTGGAGAATACGTGTTTTCAAACGTGTTTTTCTGTCTTTGCTTTTCTCTGTTTGCAGTTGGCCATGTTTTGATGCAGCCTATGCAACCTACTGGAAAATACTTGATAACTTTAATTCAAAAACGTGTTAGTGTTATTTTCAAAACGTGTTTTTCAACTTTTCATTACTATGGGATTTTGATTCGCCTTTTACTATATTACAACAACTGCTACCACCATGACATAATTTAGAGTTTGTTTTTTCTATACCCTGTGTATGTGACATTATAAGTAAATAAACGGTGCTATTTAATCCGATCAATTATACTGTACGGTTTATCTTCAATTTTATCGACTAAATAGCTAAACTTAGCAATGCTTTGAAAAAGGCAAAATAATTGAAATATTTATTTGCATAACCCATCTCTGAAAACAAATTGCTTCCAAAAATCAAATATCCTTGAAAAGACATTAAAAATGGAGTTTTTTTGTAAAAAGTAATTCTATAATTAAGTTTTTTGTTTTTTAATAAAAATGGCAATAGAACTTTCAATTTCCGTTTGAATGAGCCTTTAAGTGGCATTCTAGGACCACTGGGTCGATACGATCACCCCTGGGGAAAAAAAACAAAGAAACACACATCCGTGATCTTTCTTCTGGCAAAAAATACCAAATTTCACATTTTTGCAGATAGGAGCTTGAAACCTCTACAGTGAGGTTTTCTGATACGCTAAATCTGATTGTGTGATTTTTTTTTAAGATTCTGAGTTTTTATGGGGTTGTTTCCCCTTTTTGAAAATAAGGCAAATTTCTTCAGGCTCATAGCTTTTGATAGGTAAAATTAAACTTGATGAAACTTATATATTTGAAATCAGCGTAAAAATCCAATTCTTGGGAAGTATCTATTGGTATCAAAATTCGGTTTTTTTGAAGTTCAGATACTATAGAGTTGAGTCGCTCTTACCATACAGTTCGTTACCACGAACTGTTTGAAATTTTGAAAAAAATCCCTCGAATCAACTATATCAGTCCCTTATATAATTTTATATAAATGCTTTATGTAAAACCTGACTACAAACAGGAAAAACACTGCGGCTTTTTCTTTTTTTGGAATAGTAAGCTGGGGCTTCGTGAGGCTCATTTTATTGGGGGGGGGGGGATCTTCGTAAATTTTAACGCATTGCCACCTTATTTATGCCGATTTTTCTGCAGAAATAAAAAAATTTGCAAAATTTTGGCCGATTTGCAAAATTTTACCGAATCGCTACCTGATTTATGCCAAATTTTTGGCAGAAATCAAGGATTTTGCTAAATTTTGGCCGATTTTGCAAAATTTCTGCCAAAATTTTCACCTTCGGTGAAAATTTTACGGAATTCCAAAGAAGTCGGGGGGGGGGGCTGCTCCCCCTTCGGGACGCCCCTGATAGGAAGAGACAAATCAAAGAATCAGGCAGTTAACTAAGTCCATAATTTGTGCTTTAACATAAACTTCATTAATCAAATATTTTAATACATCCTATGTGGGGTATTGGTTAGGATAGCTCACATTAAGCCAGTTGGCTCAAGTTCAATTCCCGGTATGGGGTCCTTAATATAATATCTTTTAGTTTGTATTTCAGCTGGCCTAATGATAAAATCATTATACCTGTGATACTTACAAAATTCCAATTTATAGTATCCATCCCTTATGTAAAATATTTGATTAAAACACGACGCTTCTTTAGAGCTGCTGCTTTTTAACCCTGCTTATATCGGTTTTTGGTAATCAATTTGAGAATTTCATTTTTTTCTCATAGTGCTCTTTCTTTTTGCCAGCAACCTGTTTGGCTCAACTTTCATATCCTACCCTCTCCTTAAGTTTCTTTTTTCTTACTTGTGAAACCATAGCAATAAATACTTTTCTTAGGGAAATAAATATTATCAACCAATTCGGTTTAGTTCTCGTATCAAGTCAAGAAACTGACAAAAAATCAAACTAGTTTAATTTTAATTTCAAGATTATAATTGTCTCCTGCAGCCAAATTTTTGTGGTTCAACTTATAAAGTGTGTATTTTTTGTGCTAAATTTTCATAAAAAAGAAATTCATTTTTTTAGTTTAATTTAGTTTTCAGTTCAGAATTGCTAAGTTTACTATGTAAACTGAATAACTATTTATAGTGTCTGAGCAATAATTTTAGTTTTTTAATTCAAACTAGAAAAATAAGAGAAATTTTAAAATTAGTTTTGTTTTTTGTAAGGTTGTATTATAATTGTCTCCTGGAGCCAAACTTCTTTTTAGCTCAACTTCTAAAGCGCGAATCTTCTGTGCTATATTTCAGTGGAAAAGAAATTCTATTTTTTTCTTATTTTAGTTCTTAGTTCAGGGTCGGTCGAAAACAGGATCAGCCGCTTTGTGGCATGTTTGAAACAGGTTCTATGTGGCATGGCCGCATAGAAACAAAAATGAATTATTTGTCGAAATCAGGTATGTTTAACAGCAGACGTCACAAGACTTGTTTTGTTTCTTAAACTAATATGAAGGTGATGGAATGCCAATTCAAAACCAAAAAGGACTCTATTAAAATGTGGCACGCACAGGCGTCATTTCAAAAAATCTGGTTTTTGTTCTGTAAGTTAATATGAAACCAATGGCAAAAGTTCATTTACATTCACTAATTAATAGACTTCTGGACTTCAGTGGTAGAGTAAGTACTTTGAAATAAAGATGGCAGTGAGAGATAAACCCCTTTTTTAAAAATGGATGTCTTTTCAACTTAGGATTTATAAATACCTACTTCTAAGGTGTAGAATGTACAAAAATAAAAGTGGACATTTCATTTGCAAATATATTTGTTTCCTTTATGTATAAATTTTATTTTTTGGAAGGAGATTGTATAAAACATTTAGTTAAAATTTTTGATGGTTTTTGTTCAAATAAGAAATTTTGTTTATCACTGGTTTCATATAAAGCGGGAGTCTTGTTAAAACGGATTTAGATGGCCATATTTATGGGAAAGGGAGGGGGATTCTAACCCTCTAAATAGCTCCCTCTGGAGCTATTGTTTTATCCTTATATCCTTTCACTCTATACCATCAACTCTGTTTCTACTTAGCCTTTTGTGTCATTCCTATAGAAAAAAATTACATATAGAAAAAAAATATAGAAAAAAAAATATAGAAGAATTGATATAGGAAAAAAATTACAAGAAACGTTGAATCGATAAATACTTTATTTTAAATAAGAGATTATTTAATAAGATCCATGGTTGTGTCTTCTTCCACTGTCATATCCATAGACACTTTGAGTGTCTGTTCTGTCGTTGTTGGGTAAACTTCAAAAGGTTAAATTTTTTTTTTTCTTCTTTCTTTTTTGTTTAGCACTGAGGACAGCTTGAGGGATGTCCTTGTAGAAATGTGCATTTGTTTCTTCATCATCAATTTGTGCCACTTGCTAACAAAACCTTTAATGTTTCCCCTGTTTTTGTTTATTTTTTCATTTTATTATTATCGTTCCGCATGTTTGGTCATGTGTAAATAACCTACATTTCCGAAATGTAACGTATAAATAAAAAATTTAGGTCGAGTTATCTGAATGTAATTGCAGAGTGATTCGGACAAACAACAATCAAAATAAAAATAACAAAAAGTACTCAAAATCTACAAGCCTGATGACATTCACCCGATTTTTGACAAAGGAGGAAACAGCATCGAAATGTAAAACACGTTAATATTCAGCATATTAGAGAGCCTAAGTGTAGAAGTTTTTAACTCCTATTTTCTATCTAAAATCTTGAATTTTGTACTTTTTACCAGAAGAGATATGGGTTTATATGTTTCGTTCCTCATGCCCAATTGTATTAAACAAAACTTGGAAAATTAGAAGAGGGCTTGTTTGATTGTGAATCAGAAATATTAATGACCTTTTAGAATAACCAAAGATTGGAAGGTCGCTAGCAATTGGTCCATGCCTCTTTTTACCCATATAATAACAGATCAAAATTTGGCAATATTAACTGGATTTAAACAGTAGAAAGGTCCAATAATTTATCTTTGGGGAGGAAATGATCCCTTATAGTCCCAGAAGAAGGAACTACAAGTTACACAGTTTGCCCACCGTTCACATATAGTATTTCTCATTGCAGAATTGGAAAAAATTATAATGGGAAGCGGTATTTTTTGGTGGGAAGGGGGTCCTTGAGTGGTATGAAGCCCTTCCGGGGGAATAATTTTTCATGGTAAGATTCAGGGAAATTTCTGTGGCAAATTTTACACAGAAAGCAGGAAAGGATTTCTTGTCAAAATTTGAAAAACAATCAGAAATTCCATTTATAAAACCAAGTTTTAAGCTTAAGAGAAACAAGAGCCATTTTAAATATGAGTGGAGCGGCTCCTTTCTCAATCCTTGCTCTTTAAGCTATTTAGTTTTCGTTTTCGTTCTATGACTCGTTCCTTTAGGAATGAGTCATAGAACACAAGGGCTGTTGAATTTGAAGTATTTTTAAATAACTTGCTTTTTAGAGTAAAGAGCGAGGATTGAGAATGCGACAGTAACCGAAAAACTTCTGATCATTTTAATTTTAAACCTTGCTCTTTACTTTCATTTGAAAAAAGTTGTCTTTTCATTTGTTTATTCAATAAAATCAACTGGTTACTGACGCCAAATTATAACGTGAAGTGGTGTGGAGTCCAAAATTTGAAGGTACAGTACCTGAGCCGCCAATGGGGCCACATGATTAAATTTGCCTATTTGAGATGTTTCAGATGAATAGTAATCGTAGGCAGGGGGGGGGGGTGAATAAGTTTATTATAAGGCTCGCTGAATCTTACTTTCTGTCCTTGTGTTTTTAAAAGCTGCAGTGTGGCAGGACTTGTAAAAAAAGTTATACTTGAAGGCTAAAACGGATAATTAAAAAAAGTTCAATTTTTGTTATAACCTTAAGTAAGACTTTGTTCTCAAATTATTAGTAAATATTGGTATATTGAAGGAGGGTAAATATTTGTTATTTTAGGACAACACTAAATAAAGTATTGATAACGATATTAAATCATATAATAGGGGAAAACTAATTTTTTTAAGTGGAAGTAATAAGCTTCTGTAAAACCAAAATATTTGTCATCGAAAGTTTGAGTAAAGTAAAAAAAACCTAAATATAATATAATGTAAAATTTTGTATAGAAGATAACAAAGTTGATTTTTGAATGAAATGAACAACAGTTATCAAAACATAAATGAACCTGAATAGTCCTTCACTTGAATAGGGTCTTAGTAACAAACATTCAAGTTTTTTATGATCGTTTTTTTTTTCCATTAAGACGTTTCTTTATTAGTATCGGTTTTAATAAATAAAATTCGTGGCTTGTGTGGATGAGAATCAATTATCAGAACATTTGTAATCGTAATTATTCTCAAATTCTCAACGTTACAACTATAATCGTCTCAACAAATTTTTGTCATTTAAGATTATAGATTTTTTTAAATTGTTGAATTTCTTGCGCTAGCTTCGTTAAAGAAGTTCTTGCTCTGTTTGTATTATATTAATAAATCTGAAAAAATTATTTATAAAAATCAAAACCATACAATTATAAATATTATTTTTGAATCTAAGAACTCGATAAACCTTATAACCAAATTTGTAATAGATAACCTATTATAATTTTTCTTATCTATGATAAAAACATACGACTAGACTAATGATACTGTTTTAGCTGATTTATAGCTGATTTATAGCTAATTGTTGCTGTTATCAACTAGTTTTTAAAGTTAATTTCATCCAAAGAGCATGTCCTCTGTTGTTCATTTTCTTCATAAATAATTTATTTATTTAACACAAAAATATAGAATAACAGTGTGGAGTATTTTTGTAAGTCAGAAAATATCGAT
This sequence comes from Artemia sp. Qi Xiang Cuo, assembly GCF_049724085.1. Classification (NCBI taxonomy): domain Eukaryota; kingdom Metazoa; phylum Arthropoda; class Branchiopoda; order Anostraca; family Artemiidae; genus Artemia; species Artemia sp. Qi Xiang Cuo. Next base: position 24,755,655 of record NC_142811.1, read on the forward strand.
TGGAGTAGTAAGATTACGATAAAATGTGTCTGCTTTGCCTAATTAGTCACAACTATGTATTTTTAATTTAAAGGAATAATATTAAGAGATATTCACCAAGTGACAAAAAAAAATATTCTGTTTTTTTTTGGAACATCAATTTTAGAGCATTTAATTATGGTAATCAACGTCATTCCCTAAAAAAAATGCTGTTTCTATTGTACGTAACAAATTTTTTGTAAGGTGTAAATTCTACCGAATACTAGGGATATACAAAAATATATTTTCTTTTTAATTCCCACAATGTGACAAGAATTAAAGCTCAAAAATATGAACTAAATCTCTCTGATTCAGCCTGTGATTTGTCATGTGAATTTGTTCCAAACGAGGGTTTACGTTTGAAAAATAACCTTTAAAAATGTCATATCCTACTAAGTAGGAAACCAATCTATTTTACTGAACGAATTTATTTTTCTTAAGATGAAAAATATATTTATTTTGAACCTATAATTACCTGTTATAATTTGATTGTCTGTTTTGAAAGTTCATATTTAACCTAATAAATCAAGACTAAAATATAGATTAACAAATAATAAAAAAGCCAAAAAAACGCCACAGCTTCTTTAAAGTTCTTTGCTAAGCAAAGGACATCATCAAAAAAGTGTGCAACTTATAAAATTTCAGATAATAAAATTTCACTACAATCATTCGAAACCGCTCTCAATTATTATGCAATATGTTGTTCTCTATCTATTCTTTCCAGAGTTTACCTGGGGTCTTTCTGAATCACTATGTCATGCAAAATTTTGTTACTCTTTAATTGGTCGGTTGAATAACCAACAAAACTAGATATATCATAATGTAAATCTGAATGCAATATAACGAAGTGGATTTTTGAATGAAATAAACAACGGTCATCAAAACATAAATGAGCAGGGAATGTACTGTCAAGGAAAAGGGTCTTGGTTACAAACCTCTATCCTAATTACGGTAGTCTGTTTTTTCAAATAGAATCTTTTGTTATTCGGATGTTTTAAAAAATAAAATTTGTGGTTCTTTTTGAATAAGAATAAATGACAATAACATTTTTAATCATAATTATTCTCAAATTTTCTATTGCTCTTTAGTCCAAGCAACGAATCTATAACTATCTCAAAAAAATTAACTACTGATGTTTTCATATACTTTTACTTAGGCAAAGACGGGAGCTTTAATGGAAACCAAAACTCTCTCTCCCCAAAATATACATTTTATTTTGCAGAATGTTTTTGAAGTAACCCATAGACAATAAGGACTAAATAGTGAACTGGTGATCTAAAAGGGTTCTGTTTATTGTTTTTTCTTCCACTAAGATGTATTTGACATAAGGGCATATAGACAGAAATTCTCATAATCCAGATTATGATTTTATTTCTTTTTAAAGTAAAGTAAAACTTATTTTAAATTTAATAAAGTAAAATATATGAGAATCATCAAAAACTTTCATATTTTGGTATGATATAATGTCATAAACAAATTAAATTCCACAATTAATAAGCAAAATAAGACATTTTTTCTTATTGCTATTTATTTCTATCTTTCTATCAATGTTTCTGCTTCAAAAATGTTTTAATACTGCATCACATGTTTCCGTAATATTCTACGTATTTTAGTGAGGAGAATAACGCAAAACAACACGGAGTTCTTATACCATTAACAGGGAAAGTTAGAGTAACTCAAAAAACTTTTTGTAGCCAGTTTTTTTTGTTGTAAAAGTGTGTTTAATCGTATTGACTCCCGTTTACATTTTCTCACCAAAAAAATTTATTACTTAATGTTTAACATTATAATAGTGTGGACAACTGTGTCCTAGGAAGTTTGCTATATCTGATCCACTCTGAAATTGCTAATAACATCAAACATTTTGCTGTTGGTCCTCCCCGGGTACATCTTAGGTATAATCAGTGGTGTAATAAGGCGGCTCTGCGGGTCTGAGGCAGCTTTCTTGAATGTATTATAATTGTTTCTACGGTTTGCTTTGGGTTGTTATAACGTTATAAAGGTTAGAATCCCTGCTTAAAGCTTCACCAAACTAAGTATTTATAAGTAAATTAAGTCTTTTTTGAATGAAAGCATTATTAGGACAATTTTTCAAGGGGAATCGTCCACAAATATTTTAAGGGGGGGATTTTCAGAAGGGATATAATTATCCGGATGGAATTTTACGGGGGGGGGGGGTATGGGAAATTAGAAAAATGGTAATTAAAATTGGTAACTTGAATGAAGGGAATTGGTAAGTGAGAAAACAACAGCATAACCGTAATTATTTTAAAAATGAACATAAACTTAATAAAAAAAAAGTAAGGAACAGTCATTAGCTGAAAACAACGGGACATTATTTCAGATCTAAGTGAGTTGGACAATTTGTCCCAACTTTGTAAGAGCAACTTCTGAAACCTAAAGGGTAACGTAAGATAAAGGATGCAGCTCTTTATCCTTAAGGTCCGCCCTGGCGATGCTGAACTCTATCTCACAATCTGTAAACCAGAAAATGCAAGAGGGGATAACGGCCATCCACCCTGAGTTTTCAGACTCATTTCCTGTTTACCTTCCCAGGATTTGTCCCGGTACTCCGTTGAAGCTTGGTAAACTATGACTAGGCATACTGACTCATACCACGCTAAACCCCATCAAAAACCAAATAACTCAATGCACTAGGATTTAAATCCTAACCCTTTCTGACAAGGGATCCTATATTTCGTACACGAATCCGCTTGGCTGGGAACCAAAAGCGCATGTAACCAGGATAAAAAGTTCGTTTAAAAGGACCAAAAACAACTATCATAAATAGCAAGGTATCGAGGAGCAAAGTAAAGAGCAAAGTTTCACCCCTCTTATTCATGGAATAATTACTGTTCTGTTTTAGTTTTAATCCTGATCCTAATTTTCAATTGAAAAAATTTTTTTTTAATTTTATTTAAACAAAAAAGAATGGAAATTTCATAGAATAAAAAAAAACACAAATTAGAAATTGAATCTTTGACTATGGTCATATATTGTATATGTTTGAACACAAACTCTGGTAATTAGTATAAATATGTGAACTATTTATATAGTCGTAACTCGAACAAGTATCCTTACAGATAGCTTTGCATCTGAATGAGTTCTTGGCCTTTCAGATATATATGGTAGCGAAAAAATTTTACTTATAAGAGCCACAAAGTAAATATAAACTTTGTTTTGGGGACGGGGCTAATTAAAAATTATTATTATTCAAAAATTTAGCCATAATTGAGTGAGCCGTGCAGGAAATTTAGGCTGCTCTTTGATACATCAATGAGAAACTGATTGTTAACCTACTATGACGAACTCACGATACTGGTCTTTGTCTCTGTTAAAGATTAGAAAAATAGACAAAGGTGATGGCTCTCTTAGAATTGCTATACAATCCATAGAAAAATTCTTAAATCTAAAAAAAGACAATCTTCCTATGACTAAAAATCCTTTCCTCCACATTAATTAAATCTAATAAAATTGAGTTGAGCTTTCTGTTTTATTTGCTATGTTTTATGGTACCGATAAAGGGGAAGTCATGATTGCATTACGACTACCGCTTGGTTTGTTATAAATACTTTATTTACAAAGAAACCAAAGCTTACACAGTAATGTAACAATTGTACTTAGATAATAGGGAAATTGGTGCAAAAAAACAGTAATATTATAAAGTTAACATAAATCTATTAGAGTCAAGCTTCATATGAGATAAAAAATACACATTTTTATATGTTAACAAATAAATCTTAACTTGTCACTATTAATTTAATATGCTTATTCCAAGAAGTTAAGTAAGTAGACACGCACTTATGGAACCAATGTGTCATCTAATATTTTTTTGCTATAATTAGTTATTGAAAAAATAATTGGATAAATAATTCCTAAAGTAAGCTGTTCAGAATATATCATTTAGTAAAATATAATCCTGACACGGTAAAAAACAAACAAACATATGAGAAAGCCTGAAAATAAACATAAATAATATACACATGGTTTTTTCTCTTAGAATTGATAGTAGAAAGTTAAAATGACATCAACTACTTGAGCTGGACATATGAAGGATTTTCTATATTTGGGACTTTGGAAAATGCGGTCTCCTGGTATTGGAGGATTAACAAACTGGGTTGAAAACTTTTAATTGCAAAAAAGGTACAAAGGGGTTGCTATATCACTTACTGGAGGAGAAATCCCTTGTTGGCCCAAACTAGTAGGAGTTCTATGAGTACTACAACGGTTCCGTATATACTAGCGTGATTGGATGGGCTAAGCCCACTTTTAAAAGCCAAGATTTACCGATGTGACATTTACAAATCTCTTTAGATTCAACCTCGGCTGAAAAGTTAAAAGAGTATAGAGTATAAAAAAAGGTATGACTGTCTTCACTGCAAGCAGCATGAGAACTGATTTAAAAAAGACTTATTCTCCCAGCCCGCTCAGCTAGATGGGTAACTTCGACATGGGGTACGGTGTTGTAAATTATGTTGTTCAGCCAATCCTAGGTCTTTGCCATGAATGGCAAAGACTTGAAAATTCTCTCACATCCAGTCACTTTTTTGAGGTATTGTGATGAACAAGATAGAACCACAAATATTCTCAAGAAGCAATCTGTCAACAAACTCCTATGTGATGACATATTGCAAACATAAATAACTCAAGTATCATTCATCAAAAAGGACATATATTCCACATCCAAGCTATTTAAGCCTGTTGACTCAACTGATAATCAAATCGATGCCTGTACCCGATTCAAAATCAAGAAATCTAAGAAAAAAACGGAGCACTTTATATTCCAGTCCAAAAGTAACATCAATGATAATTTGTCGGCTTCAGAAAAATTTCAACCTTTTATATAAGCAAATAATGAAGATTAAACAAAAATGGATGTTTTGATGTATACTATGCAAAATTCTTCATTTTTCAAGAAATTATCACTGTGCGATAATCCTGTTTTTAACTATTATGATGACCAAAATAATTTGCGCAAAAGCCCCTTAGCTAGCCCAGAGAGCCCCTTGGGCAGTTTAAACTGTGAATATCTCGACACTTTATTTTGTAAAAAATGTAAAACCTAAGGTAACGGAAAAGACCAAAATTAATATAATCTACTTCAACATAAAAAGTATACGACACATTTAGACTAATTTGAAAAATTTGATTTTTTATAACTGCTACTGTCCTTTTATCAAAATTGAAATAACAGAGACTTGGCTTTTAAAAATTGATGATACTAATCAATTTTCCCTTCCTGGATTTCAAGCTATTCATATCGAAAGAAAAATAACCAAGTCCTCTGGTGGCATTTCTCTTTACATCAAGTCAAGTCTAAAATTCACCAGGCTATTACACTGTGAATCCTTATTCTCGCAACCTATAAATAATAGATGCATTTATTCAATAATTGTTGATATAAGTGTTGACGACAATTCTTTTATTTTTTCATTGTTTTATAAACCATCCTCATGTCCGAAACCGTTCTTTTGTAATATTTTTGATGACTTTTCTAGTTTTATTAATTGACCACAAAAGAAGGAAATAATTTTGAACAGCTTGAATTGCAACTTAATAAATGTAATCATTAATAATGATTCTGATACTTTATTTGAAACATTTATCTCAAGTGTTAATCTTCCGAACCCGCTTTTTCCTACTAGACTTGACATAATGAGTTTTACCATTGCTGTAAATGATAAGAAATTTGTATCCACTTCCTTGGGAAACCACCTGTCCTCCAAAATAATATTCTCTGACGTGTCAGACCACTTTCCAATCTATCTCTCCCGACCCTTCCAACCAACTACTAAACACACTAGAACTAATATCCCTACGTCTTATAGAATATATAACTTTATGAATATGAACTGGGTCACGGATCGTTTGAAATATCCGAGTGGTCAAAGATTTTTGGGTGTCAGAATCTTACTTTAGTCTAAATTGGTTTTACACAGGAACGGAGTCATATTATGAATTTAACCTTTCAAGTCTGTAGATCAAACAAAAAATATACCTTTACAGAGCGCTGGATATTCAAGTGCCTGATAATATCTTCATATTGTAAAAAAGAACTATATAAGTTATCTTGTAAAACCAGTAGTGTTACTGACCTAACTAATTATAAAACTTACAAAAACTTATATACAAAACTCATCCGTGAAGCAAAAAAAAAATATTATTATTCAAAAATTACTCACTGCAAAGGGACCCTGCAAAGATAATTATGCCATCATAACCAACATATTTGATATATCTACTGTATAAGTTTCAAGGCCCTGTACACCATAGGAATGAATTTAATATATTTACCACAAGAAAGATCCCGACTACGGGTCACTTTGTTTCATTAATCTAGTTACCGCGGATGATGAAATCTAAACAGTGATCCTATAAGCTCAAAAAACGGCTCATATGCCATTAATACAAAACAAAATGTTGCGTGATATAATCAGCTTCGTGAAAAAGCTGTTTAGGAGTATAAAAAGATGGCTTTGCCTTTATTAAAACCGGAATGCTTTTTAAAATTCATTTAAAAGGCTATTTTTTGGCCAAACATCAACAGTTTTACGCTACGGACAATCCAAATTTGTTTTCAAATCTTGCTTCACTTTTGATATCTTTGGATGCAAACCAGATACCTGTTCTTCCCTGTCTCGAATAGCACCAAGCTCATGAAAATTAATAAGGTCAGTGTCCATATAATTTGTTTATGTGATAAAAGATTGCTATTTGGCAATAAGCGCCACCTAATAATACATCTACCTCTAACGTTACATAGTAGTTGTTGTGGTAATCTGAGAAAAATGTCTGAAATTTTTCGACAACTAAATGATACAAACGTTCATCTGTAGATTTTTTCACGCTGTCAGTGGAAACCGAAGTCCTAGAGACTATTGATGGCGCGTGTATCTGATTAAACTTGACCATGAGGTATTCAATTTGCCTAGTGTGGTTGATTTTAAGGGTGATTATTATTTTTGTTTAGGCTTGACAACATGGATGGCAACTAGTAAAAAAAACACGTACCATTACCACATGTGGAACTAGGGTAGGGGGTGAGTTATAAGATAACCTGGGCTTAACGTTACCGACACCTAAATATTTGAGCATCTCATGTATGTCTTATGCGATTTTTCAGTAAAAACAAGGTCATAGAGTCAATTGATAGTGCTTGTATCAGTTGGTACTTGACCAAGAAGTATCTTTGTGCCCGGGTCTTCGGTATGAGGATTGTGTTGGTAAATTTTTTTGATTCGTGCTAACATTTTTTGCACAGAGCAGGAAAGACTCTTAATTGGCCCACTAGTGCTACCTGGGTTTTGTTGGGGTGATATGAGAAAATGGGCTGAAATTTACCGACAACTAAATAATTTTTCAAACCGAAAAACTACCTATATACACCCCTGGATGTTCAATAGCCTGATAATCTCTTCATATTGTAAAAATGACCTATATAAGTTAGCTTGCAAAACCAGTAGCGTTATTGACTCTAATCTAATTATAAATACTTACAAAAACTTATATACTGCAAACTCATCCGTGAAGCAAGAAAAAATATTATTATTCACAAATTACTCAGCTTGCAAAGGGAACTTGCAATGGCAAAATTACACCATCATATTCAGCATATTTGATAACCCTACTTTATAAGTTTCAATGCCCTATACACCATAATTACGGCAATTTGTGTATTTTTGCAACCTGACAAGAAAGATCTCGAATGCTATGTTACTTGGGTTTCTATTAATTGTGCTTGACCAAGAGGTGATCAAATCGCAAACAGTGTTCCTAGGAGCATCAGAAGACGGTTCATATACCATTGATGCCAAACAAAACTGGTGCACGATATGAATCAACTTCGTTGGCAAAGCTGTTTTGAAGTATGAGAAAATGGTTGACTAAAATTTACCGACAACTAGAATACATCCGAGCATTTCATTTGAATGGTCATTTTTGGCCAAACTGTCAACATTTGAGAACTGCTGTCCTAGCCAGAATATTTATGGCAGATCTTGGGTCGAGTTGACAACTTTCGACGCAAGAGCAGCTATCTTATTGCTCTGTTCTTGGGTATTATTATTGTGTTTGAAAATGAGTATGGTGATGCGTGCAAACAATTTTTTGACACGATAAAGTAATGCTATTGGGCATAAGACTACCTAATAATCGAATTAGCCCACTAGTGCTACCTGGGTTTTGTTGGGGTGATATAAGATAATGGGCTAAAATTTACAGACAACTAAATAAGCCATCCTTTCATTTGTGGTTTTTTGCAAACTGTCAGTGAGAACGATGTCCTAATACCTCTTCATGTTGCGTGGGTCGGTTGTAATTGGACCAAGATGTATTAGGTTTCTCTAGTCTGGTGTATTATTATGTTGTTAAATATTTTGGGTGTTGTATGGACACATTTTTGGCACACACAAAAAAAGACACTTCCTTGTACTACTAGAGTTACATGGTTATTTTTGGGGTGATATGAGAAAATGGGCTGAAATTTACCGACAACTAAATAATTGTTCAAACCGAAAAACTACCTATATACACTCCTGGATGTTTAATAGCCTGATAATCTGTTCATATTGTAGAACTGCGTCCTAGAGAATATTTATGGTTGCTAAAGTCAGTATGCGTTACTTGACCTAACGAGGTATCATACTTGCTCTGTTCTTAGGTACTAAACTTATTCGTGATATGCAAAAAGTAATATTATGCGTGCAAACAATCACTTATTGCACAGGGAACCTGCAAGGAAAATTACACCATCATATTGCAGCATATTTGATAACCCTACTTTATAAGTTTCAAGGCCCTATACACCATAATACGGAATTTTACATTTTTACCACAAGAAAGATCTCGAATGCATGTTACTTTGTTTCTTTAATTTCTTCCCCAAGGGTGACCAAATCAAAACAGTGATACTATAAGCTCAGAAGACGGTTCATATACCATTGATGCCAAACAAACTTGGGTAAAATATAATCAGACTAGTTGCACATATTTTATGGAGTATAAAAAAGGTTTATGGTCCCGGATCGAATCCGGATTACTTTTGATAAGCAATGAGGAATTCCAGTCCTGTTCAAAACATAAATCTTGATAGGATACGGAAACTACCAATTGTTCTTCGAATTGAGAGTCTATGTTTTCCACTTTCAAACCAAAGCATATCGCAGCTCGTCCCTTTCTAGAATCTAAGAACTCTCATGATATTTAATTATGTTAGTTTCCTTATAATTTTTTGATACAATAAAATAATGCTATATAGCATGACGTACTACGTATTAATTGAGCGATCACTAGTCCTACCTGGGTTTTTTTGGGGTGATATAAGACAATGGGCTAAAATTTCCAGACTAATAAATAATTGAGCCTTTCATTTGTGGTTTTTTGGACAACGTCAATGGAAAACTATGTTCTAAAGACAATTTATGTTGCTTGGTTCACTTGCATCAGTACCTTGATTTATTTGATTTGACTTGTGGTGTGTATAAATATTATTCTTGAACAATTAGCAGGTGTGTGCTAACATTTTGGGCAATTAGAATAATAGTCAATTCACTAGCCAAGTTGTGCGACCTGTGAAGTTGTCGTGATATATCCTAACATGGGATAAAAAATATCAAAAAATAAATCAGTATGAAGGTAATTTGTGGTTTTTTGATAGCTGTCCAAGAAAACGACGTGCTCGTGACTCTTCCTGTTGCGTGGGTAGGGTGCAAATGGAACAAGAGGTATCTTATATGCATCGTCTTGTGTACGATAATTGTTTTGGAAATTTCTTGTTCTGCTTTAACACATTTATTGCAGAGAGAATGAAAAAAACTTCATATGCCTATCAGTGCTATCTTTGTGGTTGTGGTGTGATATAACACACAGTTATACAATTTATAAAAAACTAAATAAGCAAGCCGTTCATCTGTTGTTTGTTCCAAAATGTCAGCGAAAACTGCGTACTATAGGCGATTTCTGGCACTGGGATTTGGTGCAACTGGACAAAGATGTATCCTATTTGGCTGGTAGTGTGTATGATGCGTATTATTAAAAATTTATTAGAAGAGCTATATCATATTTCTAACATATACGGAAAGAACAGGACTTGTCCCTCTAGTTCGTCAGGGTTTTTGTTGGGGTGTAATTATACAAAGGGCTATAAAATACCGAAAACTAATTAATCTAACCATTCATCTGTTGTGTGGTGAACACTCTCAGTGAGAACTGCAGTCGAGAGAATATGTCTGGTAATTGTGTCAGTTGCAACTTTACCATGATGTATTATTTTGGCATGGTGTTGTGGCTTTTTTTTGAGTTGAAAATATTGGGTGACGCGCTATAACATTTAATTAAAAGATACTGAAAGAAACGTCCTTTTAACAACTAAATTACCTGGGATTTGTTGGGTTGTTCATAGACCCATGGCTATAATATACCATCCGATAACTACTCCGGCCGGTCATCTGTGGTTTTTTTATCTATGCAAAAGAAATCAGTATCCTAGAGTATCTTTATGGCACTTGGGTCGGTTGCAACTTGACCAAGAGGTATCTTATTTCTCTGTTCTGGTGGCTGATTAGTTTTTGTGAATAATTTTGAGATTCGCGATCAAATATAATTCTCATAGGATTTAACACTATTCCTTGACGCACTTGTACGACAATGTGGGTGCTGTTGTGATTTGAGAAAAAGGGCTAAACTTTACAAACAACTAAATAATCGAGCATTTCATTTCTACAACTAAAAATTCCTTAATGAAGCATAGGACTTTTCGCTACTCTATAGTACTTTTGAAGTAATTCGGATAAACTAGGCAGAAGATTCAATAATGAAGAGATTCAGTTGGCTTAGCCGCTATGGTGTCAGATATAAATATAAGAAAAAATTTGTTAACCAGAGAGACACAATTTGGTAATCACACAGGAAAAAGAAGTTTTTGTTCGTGAATTATTATAGTTCAAATAAACACGTACCCTTAGTATTATCTTCTTTGTGAAACGTTCGTAGCTAACATAACCATGGTGCCACGTCCCTACAACGTTACGGCGAAACTTATTGCGATTTTGATTTTGTTTTTATTTTGTGAATTATATGTGTATTATTTAAAAAAATGAACATTACATATTTAAAAATTTAAATTCATTTGATAATAAATGGAAAGGCGAAATACTGCAACTACAAAGGAAGATGTAAGCGATAAAACTGTATTCAATGTGCAAGCAAGGTAATGAAAGGTAATGACACTTTGAGATTCAACTTAGTCCTGCGTTTCTAATTAAATATAAGCGACATTTGTTTTTTTGGTTTCTGTTGTTGTCATTATTCTTGTTAATTTTAAGATCGTGGAAGCTCTGAATAAGAAATGAGATAAATTGAGAATCAGAAAATTATAATGATTTAGAACATTGAATGAACCGTTCTGAACTACAGTTGAAAAAAGTGGAAGATAACAAAATTTGACAATATTTTAAAGTTAATCTTCAATACTCTGGTAAAATCAAATGTTAAATTCTTTTATAGAAAATAATGTTTATTTATGAATAAACAGTGAAACTGATCAAAATTTAGATTATTTTATTATTTTTAACAGTTTTTAATTAATATTTAATGTACCTGTCTGTTTGAAAAAAATATGATACTTATTGTGAAATCATCTTGATATCCGTAATTTAAATGATAAGATATTCGAATAAAATATATTTATAAAGTACAAAATTTTGTTTTTTCCTAACGATGTGTTTATGTACATTGTCTGCTCTGCAATATTCATCTTATATGGGTTGCTTAACATACTATTCGAATAGTTTTATAATGAATCGAATACCTTAATAATACATAATAGTCTAAGGTTAATTAAGACAAGATTAATAATGAATAAACAATACATACAAACTGTCGAGTGTAAAATTATCTATAAACTACAAACTGACAACCTCTTACTAACCCTGCCCAAATATAAATTAAGACGAGAGTGTGGCGAGTTGGGATGAGGAAAGAAAAAGCTATTTTACTTCAACTTATGGTGAAGCTAAAATCAATTATGAATAGAAATTGAGTATATGTAGCAGTTGATTTCAATCTTTTATTATGACCCAAGCTACTATAACATAAAACACGCAAGCGAAACAACAAAGAACAATATTTATCTTCAACACTTGCACAGGGAAAGCGAACTCCGGGTTAGACGGTAATATAAAATATTACTTGTTCTAGATGAATCTGTCTGTTGAGAGCTGGTCAACGTGTGGTCTAAATCACTCTTCAATTCACAGTTTTGATGGGTTTTATACTTCCCTAGTGGCGGGTTTGATGAGGTCTGATGATAGGTGTTTTAGACAAGTGTTAAAGGCTCGTCTGGAGTGCTGGTTGCGCAACTTGGATTTATCACTGCATTATAGAATGGACCCTTTTGCTCTGGAGTGCATGTTTCATACGGATGAGAGGAGTGACGGGTTGATTTTATGACAAAGAGGCAAAGCACTTATCTGCGAAGCAGAGTTGATGGTATATTTGGCAATTCGTACCTTCATTCTAGTCTCCTCTCGATGTACTTCATCAGGAACTAGAATACTACATATCAGGCACTACACCTATGATATCACTTCATGTTGCGAAGGATAGATCTTGACTACATGATTCCAGTTTGTTCCTATCAAGGGCCCGATTGCTCTTCTTAACAACTATGAACTTGTATTATTACTAAACAGCATGAGCGCAATATATTAGAAATTTATCCTTTAACAAGAACTCTAAAGGACCAAAACTTTTTATTGCGAATTAAAGTTTTATTGATAAATAATTTAAAAACATTATTAAAACACATTATTTATAAGGCATTGAAAACTATATCAGATATGAAAGAAAGGGCTATTTTAAACCTATCATTACCTCTTAAATGTTTTTCGATGTTTCAATAAATCAAGGTTGGAAACTTCGGTCCTGGGTATTTTCTCCTGATAAATGTCCTTCCTTGTTTCTTTTTTCCTTTGAGTTCTGTACTTATCCCTTTCCCATCTGTGGAAACGATTATTTTTTTCTTCATATTAGCAGTGCCATTTTTCATTTCTTTGTCTGCGCATTTTTTCAAAACCACGAGGTTTCAATTGCACGGTAACGTGTGACCCAGCAGAGATAAAGTTACTATTAGATAAAAAGGGTGGTCTGTCTTATTAAGAATTAAAATAAAGGGCATAAAGCTGATTCATTGGAAGAAAGTTGGCCTGATTCATTTGAATTAAGTTGATTCACAATATTAGACTTTCTATCCTAGGTGGAGTTTAGCAGCCTAAAGAAAGGCTGAGAGAATAGTATTTGTAGTAGGAAAACGTTTGCGAGGCATACCATCATTGACTACATAGACAGAGGGTCCATTTACCTTCCGAGGAGATAGTTAAAGGTTTAAGTTGTCACTCAGTGTGGATGCATTCTTGGTATAAGGTTTAATAGTTTGACCGTTCAATCACGTTACCAAACCATGGACCGTGGTATATCATGAAAAAGATTCTGAAATACTCTATGCTTACGGAGCAGGATGGGTAAGTGTGAGCATTTCATTACAATATTTGTCGCCAGAGAAGCTTGCCGTCTAGTGAGTAGTGTGGCCCTTATTTTTTACCAAGACCCGGTAGCAGTTTTGGCTTACCACTAGAAACCTAATTTGTAATTTTATTTCAACGGTGGGAATATACCATTTCCTTGGTAGAACGTGATAGTCACAGGCGAATCAAACCAATTTGTCACTCAATGGTTGTCAAACGACACCTTTCTGGTATAAATTATCATTCCTAAGGCATTTTCATACCTTTCTCATCAAAGCATACGTATCAACTAGACTTAAATTTAAAGAATTATTCACTCGCTCGCTCAATATTAATGAAAATTCCCAATTGCATTTCTTCTTAGAAATTGCGACAAAATACGCCAGCAGGGCACAATGTAGGCCTACCTTTCTAGTGGCACCAGCTGGTACCCGTCATCATCTATTAAATGAGTTCTTGTATTTGTATGTCCGATCTGTACGTATTTCTATATGAACAGTGGGAACATGATGTTTCATTGATAGAACATGATAGTCCAAGGCGGTTCGCTCCGCCATGGCACTTAATGGCTGGCACAATATACCTTCTGGAGAAAACTACTATACCCAACGTATCTCCAGACATTTTATTGGCAAGAATTATGCTTCCGAGTGTATTTTGGTAATTTTTTGTTTGATCAGTGTGATTTAGGATGTTCAGTTGTGCTTTTTCGTAGTAGATCTTGCTCGTAACACCGTTGTTGGTGTTTCAAAGAATATTTTGGTCGAAGATGCTTAAATTTCTGTTTCTTGATTTGGCTTATTAGTGTTAGCTTTTTTGGTTTTTCCAAGTATGGGTTGCAAGTTTTTCGTTTGACAAGTAAGTTTTAGGATGTTTAGTGTCACTGCTCCATGGTATATATTGTCGTTTTTGTAGTTGTTGTTGAGAACAATTGAATGAAGTTTTTGCTGCAAACTTTTAATGGATGGTGTTTAGTTTATATGTTTCTAGGCTTACATTGTCTTTTTTATCACGGCTGGTGATTTAATTCGTATTTTTAAGTTTTTCCTTGGAAAATTTAAGATTTAGTATTTTTAATAGTGCTTTCTCACGGTTTAGCTTCTCGGTTGTAGCCATCTGCGTGTTTCAAAGAGTGTTTTGGAAGGAGTTATTTAGGTTATCTGTTTCGTGTTTTAGCATGTCTTTGTTAGCTTTAATTATTTTTCCAAGTGTTTTCCTGAAGTTCATGTTAGAACGAAATAGTTAGAATATCTATTTGTGACTTTTTTAGTTTGGAGTGTCTGTGGGAGATGTGTTTATAATTATATGTGTATTTTAGAAGTTTTCCGCTTATAAAATATGATTTAGGATGTTTATTCTTGCTGTTTCGTTGTTTAGCTTGTCTGTTTAAGCGTTTTTGTTGATCCCAAGTGTATTTTCGGAGTTTTTGTGTTGTTTGTCTGACTGTGTTTGCCTCTCTTTGTGTGTTGGTATGTCTGACTAATTTATTGTGTATGTTTTCCTATTTCGACAAAAAAGAGCCTGCATAAGTCCCTGCAGGACATTCCTTATCCTTCACTCCATACAACTGCTGGATAGTTCTCACATGTGAGTTGCTTGTTTTCTGTCATCTTTTCTCAACATTTATAACAAGTAGCTCTTTCGTCCTATATTATAAGAGACTCAAGTACCTGGACAGGAAATTTGATTCTATATTTATTGATTAGTTCAATAGTTTTCTTATTTACCATTTCAGTATTCTCGTTATATGTATCTATGAATTTCTTAGATAGCGTAGATCTTCCTTTTGACGTCTTGTACTTAGAAGGTGATGGAAGATCAATTGACATTGCGCTTCCCAATTTTGTTATTTCAATTGTGTAGTTTTGGGAATGTTTAACACCAATAGACCAACAGGTTGAAGAATTTACTTGTAAAGCTATTCTAAAAGACCCAATATGAAGTTCTATTCAGCATTTATTCATTTTCTTCATCAGATTTTTTAGATTGAAAACAGCTAGCCTCCCCTGAGTATTGCTTACTAGCTTCTGGATATCAAGAAGATGGAAAATTTTCCTAGAGAAATCATATATTCTTGAAATGAAATGACTCTTTGACTCCGTATTCGTTATAACACACATATTGACACAAAATTGAGCAGAAAAAACACTGCAATCATTCGAAACATCACTAAAACTCTCTTTAGGCGTCTCTGGGTAAGTATTCAAAGCATCAATGCTTGTTAAATTGAAAGTAGAGTCGCTATCGATATTTCTAGCTGACGCACAGCTAGAAGTTACAAGATTCACAAGGTATCAAACAATTTTAGTTTTGAGCCAAGTACAAGGCATCAGCAGTGATTCAAGGTCTTGAAAGATAATAGGAAACCTGTTTATGTCCCTCAAGGAAAAACCAATATCTTTCCACCAATCTAGTTTCTCTGCCTTTTCTACGATAGCACAATCGGTAGATTTGACCACTATTCCAAAAAGTCTTTTTAAATGCTGGATCTCTTGCTTTGATTCATCTCAGAAATCCCTAATGGGACCTTTAAACGCGTAACCATGACAAAGGGCTGTAGGAATTATAGACTGGTTAGCTTCAACAGAAAGATTCGGTCTCCTTACCCTTTTTTGGGGTTTCATCAGTTGAGTGGGGCTATGCAGCCTTTTTTGAACAGTTTCCATAAACTGTGCATCTTCCACTTGCTTTGCAACTTTTGAATTAGGATTCCCATCAGAGCGTTTCCATTGGGGTTTGGAACTCTTTTTAAGTGACTTTTTAAGCTACTTCAATAATTTCTTTTTTTTATTTCTGAAACCCGTTTCTAATGTATTCTGCTCCCTGCTTGTTTTCAAGTTAGCTTTCGCAGTTTCATTAATTGATGGTGAAAAACTCCCCTCATTCTGATAATCACTATCAGCAGTAGACGACAACTCCTTGGCTGCTAGAGACTCTGCTGCCGGTTTATTATCATAACAGTCCTGAATGGTCAATGAGCTTTTTATTCCTGCCGTCACGCACCTTTTAGATCTCCGTTTCACTTTCCTGAGTGTTTTAAGCTGTGTAACTGGTTTTGCTGTTACTATTGCAAGTCCTCGAAATCTTGAAACTGCTAGTTTGCAGGGACACGCAGGGATTCCAAAATTACAACAACAATTAAAAACTTCAAGCAAGCTATTCCGCTGAGCACCCTTTGTAACAATTTTATTTCCTCTAACAGTAATTACTTCTGTTCGTGGTGTTACAATATTAAACTTATTTCTAGTCAGACTTGAAATAAGATACACTTGATTTTCGTTGCAAAATGTAACATGTCCCTTTCTTCATAGAGTTTCTGCTATGTCAACTAAACTACTATACTGGTGATTTTCTCTTGTCGTATTTGCTTCGCAAAAGGAATTTGATGCATCTTCGTCTTGGACCGTACGCAGAAAAATTTCTGTCCTCGGTTCAAGTGGATTTTCTTCCTTCTTAATATGAACTACATTTTCCTTATGTGACTTCTCAAGGAGTCTATAATCTTATATTCCCCTATATCCTCGGGACACCTGTGTATTATATTCATCGTCTAAACGCAGAAGACCCAAGATACATCTATCCAGTGGTAGATCTCGCTGTTGTTGTATAAATCTCTTAATCACAGCATTTGAATGACTCTGTGGTCTTGTTGGTTACTCCAGAGACTGGAATAAAATAAAAAATCTGGGAAACGATGAAGGCACAATCATACTTCAACATGTCAGATTCCAGATTATCTCGAAAGTAGGTAAATGCAGGGATGGACCATTTCACGAGCCTGTCAGTTCTTATTTGGTAGTACTCATGTTCACTTTTTGATCTTAGCAACTGAAGAATATCTTCTTGAACTACCTTGATGTCCTCTTTAGATGCCCCCATTTTCTGAAGTGTATGTTGTGCATTAATCCGATAGTCTAGTCAGCAATGGGCAGCCGGAATAAGAGGAAATATTTTTTTTATTGAAGTCTCTGTACACTTTTCTCTATTACTCACAAAATTATTTCTCAGTGAATTGACGTTTGGTGCTTTCTTCATTAGAACTATAAACAGCTCTTCATGCGAATCATCTGATCTATTAGTGTGAAGTAAAAATGCGCTTGGAATAAGAGGTGTTGTCCCCTTATGGTCAAAGTCAGGATATCGGAATGTCAGAGCTGAAACCCAGTAATTTCCAATTTTATACTTGGTATCAGAATAGAACACTATCGGGATATCGTGTTTTACAAAGTAATCAACTTCTATGATGGTAAATTCTGATATACAGGTGAAGGCTGCTTCTCCTTGCCCAAAAATATTTTCTGTCACAACAAAATCAGTTTCCGTCATAAGATATCGAATCATGTTACATGTGTCTTTGGATATAATGCTTTTTCTGGCCAAAGAAAATGCATCCTTTACCTGCCGCTGACTTCTTGGAACATTTGTCTGCAGCTCAGTCACTGTCTTTCTCAACTCGTTATGGAAATGGTCTCGGGGCGTCATTCTTGTGGTTTTTGCTAGATTTGTGGCTCTTATTAATACAGATTTCTCAGAAGGAACAAAAGGGATAGCTTTTATTCCTTCTTTCTTTTTATGGTGTCCATGGGTGTCACAACTGAATTTTCTGTCATAAGTAGCAACATAATGAATTACTGTGTATAGGCAATGCTCAAAGGGACGGTTGAATGCACATTGTTCATATCTAAAGATATATCTCTTCAAATCAACCATCTTGCCTTCAATCATCTGTTGATTAACTCTCTGTCTGAATTTTGGATGAACAGAGGGTACAGATAATGAGTGTCCCCCACAACTTCTGCTATATCGGTAACAATTGGCCTTGTAGTCTTGTAAGTATTCAAAACTATCTGAACATACTGAAAAAATACTATCTGCACGAGGAGAGGCTGGAACTTTGTTGTTGCAGAGTCTAAACTTTGATATACCAGTTTCGAGAGTGGTCGTTAAGATTATGGCAGCCTTAGTAGATCTAAGTGCTAAGTTCTTTGTTTCGTAAATATATGGGTCCACTGGATTAGGAAATGAGGTGTCATGTATTCTTTGAATTACACTTAGTCGATCATTTTGAAAATTTTGTACTTTTTTGGACAAAAAACAAACATTCAGAGAAGGCTTAATAAAATCCGATTTATTTCTCTCTGGCTGTGTACTATAAATCTATGTTTTGTAAGAGCCCCGGTATTTGTCTTCACATAGTTCATTGGTTATGTATACCGTTTTGTTCACGTTACTTTTTTGCTCTGGATTTCTTTTATTGTTTTCATCATAGTCTTCATTAATCTGGAACTTATTTTTTACTTCCAGTCAAAAACATTCAACCATATTCTCTTGGTAGTCAACATTTTACGTGTCCTAGCAATCTTTAGTGTCCATGCACTCTTTAATGTCCATGCACTCTTTAATTTCCATGCACTCCTTGAACTCCATGTCCAGCTTATCATTTTCAAAGTTCCCTTCGGTATCAATCTTTTCTGACACCTTTGCTTTAAAGTGTGTTTGGTAACCATCCTTATTGATTTTAACTCCCTGTTGTTCATCTTCATCTGTGGATTTACATATTGTACTTACCATTTTTAGCTCACATTCTTTCAAATACCTCTTATTTCTTTTTTCAAGATTTAGAATTTCATTTTTTTCTTTGTATATGTTGATGGATGTGCCACGAGAGCCTCTTTTCTTCTTGTTTTGACCCATCATACGAATAGAAATTAAAAGTGAAACTAAAAATACAAGTATTTCATTGTCTTAAAAACTATATCCGCGAGTCCGTGAAAGGGGATCCAAACTTAAATAAGTAAACCATTACTAGAGAGCAGTTGGATGTCAAATCCCCCTAAAAAAGGGAACGAAACTGCTTCTCTTTCAATGGCTTGGAACTTTGCTGAAAAAAAATTCAAATGAATTTACTGAAAAAATGTGCATTGTTAGTTTAATATACATATGCTGATATTTATTCCTTAAAATCTCAATTACTTTTTATTTCTTAAAATTATAAAAGTGAAAAACTTAAAAGAAAATTCAGTAAAGTATAATTTATACTCTAGATTTTAGAAAGCATAGAGTTTAGAACCCTACTTAGGTTAATTTCTGCTCGTTATAAGTTTGACTTGTTTTAATTTTTGTTTGTTTTGGGTTTCATTTATTTATTGATAATGATATATGGTAGTTGTATTCTTGGTAGATTATTTTATTCTATTCTTTTTTCATTTTTGGTTTAATGGAGTTCTTTATTTTTTTTTTGAAACTTATTTTTTTCAAAAAGTTTTTGTGATTAATTTTTTTTCGTTTTATATTTAAATAGTTTTTTTCATTGACAAAGATTGAGACTCTTATGAAGTTAAACAGCCATCCCTTCCATAATAACCTTAAATACCCCCTAGGCATAAACTATGACCCTTGACCCTAATCTTTGGGGTCTGTTTCAACCCTAAAAGCCTTGTTATATGATATTTAAACTATATTGAATGGAAGGTGTATCTTATTATTTCTAGTTGACGCACTTTAGAACAACACGTAGTGTGGGTAGGGTGGAGAGGGTAGCTGCTCTCTTATCACTGACTCTTACTATATCCCTCTGATCTGAAAAAAAAAACATTGTGCCAACATCGTTGTTTACTTAGGCACCGCTTCTGCGCTGCCTATGATTTGTTTTTTTTTGCCGTCGATGTTTTGAGAAAAAAAAGCACACTGTTAAAGACGCATATATTTTTCAATCAGATGGAGAGTACACAAAAGTCGTTAGTCTTTTATGGTTTTGAAAAGGAGAACAAGGCAGTACTCTAACTCCTCTTAGTAGTAATTTCTGTTGACAATATAAAAATAAACCAGACTATACATATAAAATTTTTTCAAGAACAATTGTTGCAGTAGAAGCAGTAAACAATAGCGGTGTCTGCTTTGACAATAAACTTGTCAAACACGCAAAGTTTTTTTTTTGTAGTTATATAAAAGCTTCTCATTCTAATATTAAGTAACCCTTGTGTTTCAGGAGACAACGTTAGAAAATTTGGGACAACAATTAAAAATAGTCAAACTTTAGCGTAAAGAACAACGTATCAAGGAGGAGCAAAACCTCCTCATACAAAAATAATTTCTGTTTGTTTTATGTTATAACATTGGTCCTTACTTTCAGTTGAAAAACATTTTTTTTTTTTTATTTGTTTTCTGATCGTTTTTCTAATAATGTTGGTAAATTTTCAATAATACATCAAAATTACAGTAAAATAAAACAGTTTTTTGTAATAAAAATTACAGTGAAATAAATACTTAAAATGCTGAGCTTCCTGGAATTAATGTTCATTATTTTCAATAGTTCCTTACAGTTTTACGGACTATTATATTGATTTTACACTTTTTGTCGTTTATTTTTTGAAAAACAAAATCACTATGTTAGAGATACATATATTTTTCAATAAAACTGAAAGTACATAACATACCTTAGACTTTTATGGTTTGGGAAGGGAGAAAGGGGCAGTAGAAAAACTCCTATTGGTAGTAATTTTTGTTGACCATATAAAATTATGGCGACAAAAATATTTTTGTCCCCCCTCACTAACTTCCCCACGGGACCTTCCCCTGGGTCCCCCTGAAAATGGCCTTGGGTTGCACCCCTTACCGTGTTGGTTTGAGGGATATCAGACCAGGAGAGTGCATTTCAATGCCAAAATAGTCAACAAAGTTTGGAGATTGCTGTTATCTTAAAAATAGATGAAAGGTCCAATAACTGTCTTTTGAGATAAAATGACCCCCTACAGCTCCTGGAGGTAAGTTTTTAAGTTAAATAAAAAATGCCCTTTGTTTTATTTGTTATTGGGAAGTGTGCATACATTTTTCGGCTGGGGCAGGAAGGACAAATTTTCTGCCGGGAGAATTTTCAATGGAGAGGAAAGCTTCCAGGGGTTGAAATTTTCAGAAGAAATTTTAAACTGGGTGAATTTTCCAGAATTCATATACGAAATTTCTTTATATGTCTTGCTTTCTCTTTGCCGATTCAATTTTCGCGTCGAGATGGTAAGGGTAATTGTCCGAGGTAAATTTACGGCAAGATGGAATTGTCCAAAGAATATTCCTATGGAGAGGAGGATTTCTCCTTGGAGGTAGAGCCATATATCCTGTGTTATTTAAAAAACGATCAGAAAAAACAAGTTTATTCAACTGTTTTAAGTTTTAATATTGCTCCTTACTTTCCGTTGAACAAGCTTGTTTTATTTTATTTATTTAACGTTACTTTGAGAAAAACAATTTTCTAAAGAAAATGGAAAAAGTGTTTCGAATAAATTAAAAGTATTTAAAAATGAAAAAAGTAAGTAGCAACAAAAAATAAACAAAACAATAGCCTAGTTACAAAAACAATTTTTACTCCAATCAAATCGGATAGAAAAAATGTTTGTGGAAAGCTGGTTAGGGTTTACTCAGTCACAAATTAGAGCTGATATTTTCGTTATTATGGATCACTATCTATTGATGGCAGTCAAAAATGGGGCAACAAATATTTTTCCATGGTTTTTGCCTATTCTGCTCTCTTTCCTTTGGTTACTTTATAATTACTTTAGAGTCCCAAACTTCCAGGCGGACCATGCCCCCCTGCCTCCTCTTGTCGGTGCCCATGTTTAACATACCTGTCAACACTCTCTAAACTTTAACCTCAATACTTGGAAGATTTTTCAACCTCAACCGTTGAAGGTTCTTTCCCTCAGAAAATACCCCCACCCCCTGCCGCAGCTCATTGGTCTACAAACACTTTCGACTTATAAAAAAAAGTAATTCAACTCTCAATTTCCGATCTAATGAGCACCCTCTGAAGCTTTTGCGACCATGAGGCATAGGTGTGGATGAGGAAGGGATAGTCCTTTCATATACGAAATAAATTCTGCTAATTCTGGGGTTTAATGCTAATCTTTACTTCCATAGCAACAGCGTACACCAGAAGTATTCCCAGAAATCATAAGGGAGTACATAACTATTTGACATTTTTTTTTTTTATTTCGTTTCTGGTGCCTCCCCCCCCCCAAAAAAAAATAGTAACTCGAAGTTTCTATTAATTTGTATAGATTGGATCCAGCTTTACCACCACCACTACACGCCCCTCTTACCCGTCTTTGGAACACATTAAGGCACGGACAACACCACTAAGCCTTCCCGAGGCCCGAACATCGAATGCACTTTAATGACTAAAATTTTAAAAAAAAATGGTTTATTATATTTTCTAATATGTTGAACAAAATGGCTATCTCAGAATTTTAATTGGTTAAGTATTTATGTTATTTTATTATGTTCATGGCCGTATATTTGGTTTTAAAATACGATTCTCTATCTATCTATCTAATATGCAGGATAATTAAACCAAACACATTTTGCATGCAGACCCGATATAATTTAACCCCCCCCTTCAAATATGCAAATCTATAGACCAAATTTATTTATAAAGTAAAGAATAAAATAACGAAAAAACATGTGTGTTCTCGAATATTACACATCGTAAACTTGAGGGAGTGGCGTATAAGACACAAGTATCAAAATTCCTTTCTCCTACGGAAATTAAAAAAAAAAAAACTCAAATAACACTCCCAAATTTTGAAAGTTTCATTTTTCACGGGGGGTATTTTCCGTGGGGGGGGGGGGTAATTTTGTTTTAAGTATTAAGTATTTGGTGAACCAAAATCAAAACCTGCTTTAATTAAAAAACGTTCAAAAATAAAATAAAAAAACAAGTTTTTTAATTGAAAGTAAGGAGCGACATGAAAACTTAAAACGAACAGAAATTACTCCATATATGAAAGGGGCGGTCCCATCCTCAACGTCTCTCTCTCTCTCTTTACGATAAATTTTGATTCTATCAGACAACTCTATTTTTTTAAAAAATAAATTTTTAGCGGAACGTGCGAGACGTTGAGGAGGGGACATCCCCTGTCATATTAGGAAAAATTTCTGTCCGTTCTAAGTTTTAATTTCGCTCCTTACTTTCAATTAAAAAAATTTTTTTTTTTATTTAATTTTTGAACGTATATGAAACCACCGTACCTTCCCCCACCTACCCATTGGCTCACCCCCCTCCCTCATGTGATCTGATACGTCAACACAAATTACCAAGCATAGACTAAGTTAATTAAAAATAATGCGAAACAACTTAATTGAATCCAGTACTGACTTCGTGTGCCCTTACTTCTTTTACAACTGGAGAATCTAAAATATAGTTATTCATATTTTTAAACTGGAGCTTGAAACCTCCATGGCAGGGGTATCTGATATGATGTATCTGATAAATAGATTTTCAACAAGATCTCTTGCTTTTTTTTGGGGGGGGGGTCCCCTTTTTAAAAAATTAGACAAATTTTCTCAAATTTTTGGTTGTGAGGGTGGAACAATAAACTGAAAGAATTTTATATATTGATACCAATAGATATATCGAAAGAATTGACTTATTATGTTGATTCCAAATATATTAGTTTCATTAAATTTAATCTTACCCATCAAAAGCTACGGGTCAGAGAAAATTTGTCTGATTTTCGGAAAAAGTGGGAGAGACCTTCTTGAAGTCATATAATTTTAATGAAAACCACACCATCAGATTGAAACTGTAGATGTTTCAAGCTCCTATCTGCAAAAATGTGGAATTTTGCAATTTTTACCAGAAGAAAAATCACAGATGCGTGTTTATTTGGCTTTTTGTTGTTGTTTTTTTTTCCAGGGGTGATCGTATCGACCTTGAAGGCCTAGAACGTAAGGATAGGGCTCGTTCTATTGGAAATAAAAGCTCTTGTACCTTTTTTGTCTATATGTAAAAACAAAGAACATGGAAATACTGATCTTTTTTTCTGTGCTACCAAAAGTACTATTTTCATATAACTTTAC
Organism: Artemia sp. Qi Xiang Cuo; assembly: GCF_049724085.1. NCBI lineage: Eukaryota > Metazoa > Arthropoda > Branchiopoda > Anostraca > Artemiidae > Artemia > Artemia sp. Qi Xiang Cuo. The sequence goes on from NC_142811.1 coordinate 24,780,044, forward strand.
AGTTTCATGAAATGTAATTAAACAAATAGGAAAGGGTTTTCATCTAAAATAAGGAGCAAGTTTAAAACTTAAAACAAATATAAAACCTTTTCAACACCTTGCTCATTAAACAAAAGTATTTGTTTTTTGCGGGGGTTATATGGGAGGATCTTTCCATGAAGGAAGTTTTCACTGGGAAGGAGCATTGCTGTGAAGGGGGTGCCGCATTTCACAGCATTATTAAAGAAAAAGATCAGAAATTAAATAAAAAAACCAGTTTTTCAACTGAAATTTAGAAGCACCATCAAAACCTAAAACGGACAGAAAATATTACGTATATAATTGGGTTCAACCCCTAGTCAATACCTTGCTCTTCAAGCCAAAGACTTGTTAGTACTTTCATAAGAGCTATTTATTCTAATTAACGGCCTTTGGGATTAAGGAAACATTTTTAAGGAATTGGAACAAAATTCGAATTTTAGCTTAAAGAGCAAGGTATTGAATAGGGGGTTAACCCCCTAATATACGTATTAAAAATCAATGAATATAGAAGTTCGGTGCGTAAGTTAATTCATAAGTTACGTATATTTATTACTAATCAAAACGTTTGTAAATAAAATTAAACATGTTTTGAAAAAGCCATTTAATTAAAAAAAATTAAAATTAATATGCAAATATTTTTTTAATTATTCATGTACGGTGAGCCAAAATAAAAACCTGCATTAATTCAAAAATGTTCAAAAAATTAATAAAAAAACAGGTTTTTTTAACTGAAAGTATGGAACTTCGAATGAGCTCTCTCTTGATTTTATAGGGCCAATGGGTCGGTACGATTACCCCTGAAAAAAAATAAACACGCCTCCGTGATCTTTCTTCTGGCAAAAAATACAAAGTTGCAGATTTTTGCAGATATGACCTTGAAACATATGTAACAGGGCTTTCTGATACGCTAAATCTGACGGTGTGCTTTTCATTAAAATTATTTCACTTGTAGGGGATGTTTCCCCCCTCTTTCAAAAATTAGGCAAATTTTCTCAGGCTCGTAGCCTTCTATGAGTAATACTAAACTTAATAAAATTTATATATTTAGAACTAGCATTAGGAGCCCAGTCTTTTGATACATTTATTGACATAAAAATTCTGTTTTTAAGAATTTCGATTACTATTGAGCCGTATAGCTTGTTTTTTTTATTGTTTTTTTTATTTCACATATTTTATTACATATATAAGGGGGTTCTCCCCTTAGTCAATACCACATTCTTTACGCTAAAGTTAAAAAATTTTTAAAATCACAAATTGCTGAATCGCAAAGGCTGTTTAATTAGAATAGATAGCTCTTTTGAAAGCACTATAAAAAACTGTAGCGTAAAGAGCGAGGTATTAACTTGGTGGTGATCCCACTCATATACGTAATAATTTCTGTTCGTTTTAAGTTCTTATGTTGCTTCTTACTTTCAGCTGAAAAAACTTTTTTTTTTTTATTTAATTTTTGAACGTTTCTAAATAATGCTGGAAATCCGGCGCCCCCTTCATAGAAATGTCCCTTACCCCAAGGAAACATCTTCCACGGAAAGATTTTCCCGAGTAGCCCCCGCCTCCTGCAACCCCCCCCACCCAGAAAAAAATCCTTCATGAAAATGGCTGTAAACTTCATAATAACCAAAACAATATCTAAACAATGGGCAAAGTTCATAAATTGAAGCCCTTCCCCTGGGAACAGTGGGGGATTAAGTCATCCTAAAAGACATATTTATTAGATTTTTGACTATGTTGAACAAAATGGCTATCTTAGATTTTTAATTGGGCAACTTCGAGAGATAAATGAGCGTGGGAGGGGGCCAAGTTGCCCTCCAATTTTTTGGTCACTTCAAACGGGCACTTGAACTTTTAATTTCCATTCAAATGAGCCCACATACGATATTCTAGGATTACTGGATTGATACGATCACCCCTGGGGAAATAAAAAAAAATAAATAAAATAAACACGCATCCGTGATCTTTCTTCTGACAAAAAATACAAAATTCCACATTTTTGAAGATAAGAGCTTGAAACTTCTACAGTTGTGTTCTCTGATATGCAGAATCCAATGTTGTGAATTTCATTAAAGTTCTTTTACTTTTAAGGGTATTTCCCTCTCTTTTCTTAAATAAGTCAAATTTTTTCAAGCACATAACTTGTCATGGGTAAGACTAAACTCGATGAAACTTATATATTTTAAATCACTATAAAGGTTTGATTTATTTTACATATCTATGGGCCTCAAAATTCAGTTTTTTAGAGTTTTGGTTACTATTGAGCCAGGTCACTCCTTACGTACAATTCGTAACCACGAACTGTTTGAAAGAAAATACAAATGATTGTGGTTTGTCAGTTTAATATACATGTGCTGATAGTTATTCCTGAAAATCTTAATAGTATTTGGTTTACAGTCTCTGATATCATGATCTATGAATTTTTACTTGTGTCGATTTTTATCTAAACAAACAAACAAGGCTACAACCCCTGGATCAAAGTCGAATGGTAACCAAAAGTTTTGTTTTAACATCTGATTTGAAAGAAAAACTTCAATGCAAAGCAAATTGAAAGATTTTGCCGTTATAATTTGCGTAATTAGCTAATTTGGGATGGCCACGACGTTTTTGAACTATAACTCAACATCTGATAATTAGCAGCTCTTACTAGTCTATCTTCAATACACCTAATGAGCTTCAACCAAAATCTAAGCATCACAATAGACCTAGGTAGTTTTAACAAAAACAAGTCCATATCACCTTTCAGAATCTGTGAATGAGTTGTCTAAAAAAAAGCATATCCTCTGCTTTACCCCCCCCCCTTCCCCTAATGTATAAAAAAATATACCATTTTTGTTTCTAAAATATTATAAATAAAAAATTACTTACAAGAACTTCCAGCTTCTAATATTACATATTCTGAGGTATACACAAAATTTTACTTTCTTAAAATATATGTTCCTTGTTTTAGTTCTAGATAACAAAAGAATACTTTCCCACCCTTTGTCTGTCAAAGAAAAGGTTGAAACACCCTAGAGGCAATAAGATAATCGATGCCAGAAGTTCGAAAACTCATGGAAACACAGTTATCTATTAAGTTGAATATACCATTTATTCCCAAATGACTTCCACTAATTTTCGCTGAATTTTCGAAACAGGTCTTACAGATCTTGATAATTAGTCTTCGACACCGAGGATTCCAACAGTAAACAAACTTAGCGCAAAAAGCGAGGCGTTGAGGAGGGGACAGCCCCTTTCATATACGGAATAATTTCTGTTCGTTTTAAGTTTTAACGTCGTTCCTTATTCTCAGTTGAAAAAGTTTGTTTTTTTATTTATTTATTTAGGGACAGGTGAAATAATTCCCTAAGCCTAAAGGCACATTTCTATTGAGCTAGCAAAATATGCCACAAATACGTCTGGGCATTCGAAGCTGTCCGCTAAATTTACCCCCTTGGAAAATACCCCCATCCCCCGGTGAAAAATATCCCCCAGAAAAGACCCCCCACACAAAACACCCCCCGCCCCGTAAGTAACCAGCGTAAAAAGACCCCCCCCCCCCTCTGTGGAAAAATAAGTCTTTCAAAATTTGGGAATTTTATAACTTTTGTTTTTTATTTTCCGTGGGGGGAAGAAATTTTGGTACTTGCACAAATGCGTCTGGACATTCGAAGCTGTCCGCTAAATTTACCCCCCCCCCTGGAAAATACCCCCATCCCCCGGAGAAAAATATCCCCCAGAAAATACCCCCCACAGAAAACACCCCCCTCCCCGTAAGTGACCAGCGGAAAAAGACCCCCCCCCACTGTGGAAAAATAAGTCTTTCAAAATTTGGGAATTTTATATTACTTTTGTTTTTTATTTTTCATGTGCGGAAGAAATTTTGGTACTTGTGTATTATACCCCACTAAATAAAGTTTTCACTCCCTAAAACATTTAAACTTGTAAAACTGTGTAAAATGTGAATCGTAAACTTGAGTAAGTGGCGTATAGTACACGACGTTAACGATGTGTGAAACTCGAGAACAAACCAATTTCTTCTTGAGTTTCTTTGCTACTTAGAAACAAATTTGGGCTATATATTTGCACATTAAGCGGGGGAGGGATAAAGTAAAGCGGTTCTGCCTGAAAAATGTGTTAGGTATAATTATTCTGCATATTATGAAGCAAGGATTGTTTTCTGACTTCAAACTGTCATATACTTTACCCACCCCCTTTTTGCAAATATATAGCCAAAATTTTATATAGTTCCCATCTATTATGTCACTTGTCTTTGTCTTGTCTCACGCTAAGTTGAAAGAAACGAACTAAGAAACCAATTTGTTTTCGAGTTTTACAAAGCGTTAATTTGAGTGAGTTGAATATAATAACCCAGAAAAAAAAGGGATTACATATAGGGAAAATAAAAAAACAAACCCAAAATAAAAATCTCTCCGTTGGACAGTCTGCGGGCCACCTGTAGGTCTTTTCTGGAGGGGGGGTCGTGTATGAGCTTTATTGTCTGGGGAAGTATATGCAACGGGGGTATTGCAGATGGAGGGGTTAGCACTTTTTTCTTGATGGTGTATTTTTTCGGGCAGTAAATGCTGGGAGGAGGGGGGGGGTAAACTCCGAGAACCGGGTTAACCAATTTTAATTTAGCAAGGAAAAAGTATAGTTAGAAGGAAAAGTTAAAAATTATTTGAATTTATTTCTACACATGTTTGGCTCAATGGAGCTCTTTACTTTTCTTTGAAAAATTTTTTTTTCGGAAAAAATATTTAAAATTAATTTGTGTTCGTTCTTTATTGACATTAAATAAAAAAACTTTTCCACAAAATAATACTTCAAAGGAAGGCCTCTCAATTACTTGGACTATCTGTCTTGGCTTTTCTCTGTTTACAATTAACCAGGATCTTGATTCAACCTATGCAACCTATTGCAAAATACTTGATAACTGCAATTCAAAATCAAAAAACTAGAAATGATCTCCGTTAAACTAAGAATGAGCGAAATAGAATAAAATGACCTGCCAAGCATAAAACTATTACCAATCATCCTCATTAAATATATGAAATCCAAACCGAACAGAAATTAAATAAATAACCGAGTCAGAGTCTAAACGAGCAGAAATTAACATGAGTAGGGCTCAAAACCCAGGGGCGTAATTTGATGTGGGGCATGGAGGGCGACTACCTCTTCAGAACCAAAGCCCTCCCTCGACCTCATTCTGTCCGTCACCCCAGCAGAAATGTAGATTCTGCAAAAAATTTTGTCGAAACTAAGATAAGCCTGCAAAATTCAAATATCCTGAAAAACGTCAACGGAGATCGGTTATATTATAATTTTCTTCTCCACATTACTGAGAGACGGAGAAACAGCCTTCATCTGGCCCCATCAAATGAAGCCCCTGTGAAAACTCCCTCTATATAAAACTCACATCTGTTCGTATTGAGTTATAATGTCGCTCCTTGATTTCAGTTGAAAAAAAACTATTTTTAAATTTAGTTTATGATCGTTTTTTAAATAATAATGGTAAATGCTCTCCCTGCATGATAAAATTATCTCCTCTTGCAGTAAAATCAACCGTAGAAGGTTCTTTCCCTCAGAAAATACCCCCACTCCCTGGCGCAGCTCATTGGTCTACAATCACTTTCGACTTATAAAAAAAGGTACTTGAACTCTAAATTTCCGATCTAATGAGCACCCTCTTAAGCTTTTGCGACCATGAGGCAAAGGTGTGGATGAGGAAGGGATAGTCCTTTCCTATACGGAATAAATTCTGCTCATTTTGTGGTTAAATGTTACTCTTTACTTTCATAGCAACAGCGTACACCAGAAGTATTCTCAGAAATCATAAGGGAGTATATATCAATTTAGCATTTTTTTTTTTTTTCGTTTCCGTTGCACTCCCCCCCCCCCAAAAAAAAAATGTTCACTGTAATTTTCACTTAATTTAGATAACTTTGCTCCAGCTTTATCACCCCCCCCCCCTTCCCAGGATTTTGAAGAAATTACGGCACTGTCAAAGCCCCTATGCATTCCAAAGGCCAGAACATGCTTTGCACTTTACTGAATTTAATTTAAAAAGAACAAGTTTTTTTTACTGAAAGTAAGGAACGACGTTAAAACTTAAAACGAACAGAAATTAGTCCGTATATGAAACAGGCTTTGTCCTCCTCAATGCCTCGCTCTTTACGCTAAAGTTTGTTATTGTTTAAATAAAATAAAGTTGTGAGAAAGTCAAACTATAGCGTAAAGAGCGAGGCGTTAAGGAGGGCACAGCCCCTTCCATATACGCAATAATTTTTGTTCGTTTTAAGTTTTAACGTTGTTCCTTACTTTCAGTTAAAAAAACTTGTTTTTTTTATTTAATATTTGAAAATTTTTGAATTAATGGAGGTGTTAATTTTGGCTCGCCGTACATGAATAATAAAAAAAAAATTTCATATTAATTTTACTTTTTTTTATTAAACGGCTTTTTCAAAAATTGTTTGATTTTATTTACGAACGTTTTGATTAGTAATAAATATATATAACTTACGAATTAACTTACGTAACGAACTTCTGTATACATTGGTTTTTAATACGTATATTAAGGGGTTCGCCCCCTAGTCATTACCTTTCTCTTTAAGCTAAAGTTCAAATATTGTTCAAATTCTTTAAAAATGACTCCTTAATCTCAAAGGCCGTTAATTAGAATAAATAGCTCTTATGAAAGTACTAAAATTCTTTGGCTTGAAGAGCGAGGTATTGACTAGGGGTTGAACTCAATCATATACGTAATATTTTCTGTCTGTTTTAAGTATTGATGGTGCTCCTTACTTTCAGTTGAAAAACTTGTTTTTTTAAAATATAATTTCTGATCTTTTTCTTTAACAATGCTTGGAAATGCGGCGCCCCCCACATAGCAATGTCCCTTCCCCAATGAAAACTTACTTCATTGAAAGATCCTCCCATATAACCCCCGACCCCCCCCCCTTCCCACCTACCAGAAAAAATCCCCCTGAAAACGTCTGTATACTTACCAATAACCAATACTATATGTTAACATTTGGTAAATTTAATAAATTTCAGCCCTCTCCCCGGGGACTCTGGGGGATTAAGTCATACTAAAAGACATAGTTATCATATTTTTGACCATGCTGAACAAAATGGCTATCTCAAAATTTTGATCAGGTGACTTTGGGAAAAAATGAGCGTGGGAGGGGGCCTAGCTGTCCTCCATTTTTTTCTGACTTAAGAGGTTACTAGAACTTTTAATTTCTGTTCCAATGAGCCCTCTCACGATATTCTAGGACCAATGGGTCGATACGATCACCCTTGAAAAAAATAAAATATAATAAAAATAAACACGCATCCGTGATCTTTCTTCTGGCAAAAAATGCAAAATTCCACATTTTTGTAGATAGGTGCTTGAAACCACTACAGTAGGGTTTCTGATACGCTGAATATGATGTTGTGATTTTTATTAAGCTTCTATAGCTTTTAGGGGGTCTTTCTCCCTTTTTTCAAAAATCAGCCAAAATTTTCTAAGACGCTTAACTTCTGATGGGTAAAACTAAACTTGATGAAACTTATATACTTGAAATCAGAATTAAAATTTGATTCTTTTGATGTATCTATTGGTATCAAAAATCCGTTTTTTAGAGTTTCGGTTATAATTGAGCCGGGTCGCTCCTTACTTACAGTTCGTTACCACGAACTGTTTGATATATTTTTTGGGTTAAGAGATTTGGGTTAAGAGAATAAGAGATTTGCGTCTCATATGCCATCTTCTATTCAAAGTACAAACTCCATAACTCGCAATTAGCAGACCCATATATACGATCGATATGTCTTTGTATCCTTGGCAAAAGCCAAAACAAGAGACATTCAAGTTTTGTGATAAAAACCAGTTTTTTGAAATGATGCCTATACATGCCACATTTCGATAGAGTCGTTTTTGGTTTAGAATCGGCATATCATCACCTTCGTATTAGCTTAAGAAACAAAACAAGTCTTGTGACGTCAGCTCTTAAACATGCCCCTTTTCGACAAGAATTCATTTTTGTTTCTATGCGGCCATGCCACACAAAAACCTGTTTCAAACATGCCACAAAGCGGCTGATCCTGTTTTCGACCGACCCCATTAGATTGGAGGGACAAGAAAAACCGCATTCTGTATGCATTTCACTGAGCTTCGTGTCGACCCATCCAGCGGGCATAGAATATTCAGAGAAGGATCATTTGAACAGTCTATACCACAAGCGGGCATGTTAATTCAAGGAGGAGTAATTGAACAACTCTCCCCTACATTTTGAAAAACATTACCTTGGTATTTTCATAAAATAATACCTTTTTTGTATTTTCTATCAAAGAATTTGGCAAAACAACAAAATCTCCAACCATAGATTCTGAATGAAAATTTTGCCCCAATCCCCCCTATATTTTGATGTACTAAAAGGAGGAGTATTTTACTTTTTGAGCTATATTATGCATAGCCCTATAAACAATATGATTCTTTAGCCTGTGGGATTTTCTTAGAAACTAAAAATTAAAGAAAATCAAGGAAGAAAAGCATGAAAGAAAACTTACAGATTTTAATGAACACAAGCTTTGGAGAACAGCATGAAATGAAAATATGTTTCCAATTGATGTTTTAATATCCATAGCCACCAGTATACATGTCTTTAGAAATACAAACTTATCTTCATCGGCTGAGCATAAGCTTATTGTGCTAGCCACAAAGGAGCTAAGAAGCTGGAACCTAAAGGAGTAAAATAAGAGTATGTTTCTCTATACTTCTCGGTTTCTCTGTCTCTGTATTGTTTCTGCATCTCTCTCTCTCTCTTTCTCTCTCTCTCTCTCTCTCTCAATTTCTATCCTCTCTATCTCCCTCCCTCCCCCTCTATCTCTTTCCCCCCCTCTCTCTCTCTCTCCCTCTTTCTCTCCCCTTTATCTTAATATCTCTCTCTTTCTCTCTCTCTGTTTGTCTGTCTGTCTGTCTGTCTGTCTGTCTGTCTGTCTCTCTCTTTCTCTCTCTCTCTCTCTCTCTCTCTCTCTCTCTCTCTCTCTCTCTCTCTCTCTCTCTCTCTCTCTGTCTCTCTCTCTCTGGCTCTCTCTCGCTCTCTCCCTCTCTATCTCCCTCTCTCTCTCGAGTTCTCTCTCTCTCTCTCTCGCTCTCTCTCTCCCCTCTATCTCTCTCTTCTCTCCCCTCTATCTCTCTCTTCTCTTACTATCTTTCTCTCTCTCTTCACAGCGCAACCTTTAATTTACAAAGGGTTAGAAAATCAATGACAATTCTGAGGACGCAGTCGACTGCCGCCTCTTCAGCCTCCTGTTGCTCATGCTAAAGATTAACTAATTTTATCAAACTGCTTGTTACGTGAAAGAATTAGTCATATTTTTATTAAAACTTAGTTGTAATAGACATTTAGTCGTATTACCTTTAAATATTAACCTTGTTAGTTCAAATATCAACAAAAACAATCAGTGACTTCAGTAGCTGAAAGTACCCACTGGCTTAAGTTGGCTACACTTTAAATTTCTGTTTACTTCAAAGTTTTGACTTCACTAGTTGTTTTTATTAAATTTTTCTTTCAATTTCTGGTCTTTAATACTTAAATTTTTAAATACTAGAAAAAATATTTTATATTTAAAAAGCGCAACCTAAAATACAACGTTAAGGACAATACAATACATTTACAGCCTTAATATACTATTCTAAATTGTTTGATATTTGAAAAGCTTATTATTATTTTTTCAAATTTTAAACAAGTTAGTTCCTTCTTCCCTTATTTTACGCTCTTAAATTGATTTAAACATCCTCTGTTCTATATTTTCTATATTTCTGTTATCTTAACGGTTTCAGTCTTTGCCTGCCCATTATCTAAAATCTTGCATTTCTAAAAGTATAGATCTTTTCCTAGTTTGCTTAGTTGATGACTTATTAAACATTGCCCGTGAACTTGGAAGGATTGAAGAAATTTAAAAATTTTGAAAGAGAATATGCACCTACTGATCTTGAATTCAATGCTTTGAAGTCGAAAGTGATATTGTTCAACTGGCCTGAAATGCTGAAGCCCGAATCCATCACGGTCGGAAACACTAACATAGTACCAGCTGACCATATTATATATTTAGGGTTACCCATTGGCCAGACACAAAAGCACACAAGAGCACTCCTCATTAAGCATCTTGAGAAACGAACGAGCTTTGCATATAGCAAAATGGTAGCAAAGAAATTCAGTTTTAACCGAATGATCCTGTCACGGCTCTACAACGCACTGGTCCTCCCTCACTTTTTGTACCTTAGCCCCTTCTGTCGAACTTTCCCGCAAACTACGAAGCACAAATTACGGTCGATATTCTTTAAATACGCAAAATACCTACTAAGGTTTCCACCCTGGACACGCAACACTTACCTGACCAGAAAATACAAAATAGCTAATCCCACGCTTACAATAGAAAAACAAATTAAACAGTTTAACAGTAAAATTATTAGTCACCTGTGGCATGCGATTCTCCAGCAATAGTTCATTCTACGCACTGTCTTTAGTAGAAGTTATTGCTGTCATGTAGTTGGTGCATTTACCTTTATTCAAGTGTATTTTTCTTTCTTTTATCTTTGCTGTACTCCGTCTTTTTTGTTGTCTGTATAATGGGTTACAAATAATTAATAATAATAATAATTATGACACATTGACTTTTCTAGCGAACTTTTCCGCAGTTGGAAAAATAGTACAATCCAATAGCCAGTCTGGCATGCCACCTATAAAGATAGAAAACGCCTGGTTCTCATTCGTTAATTTTTTTAACACATTTTTGAATTTTTGGGTACTATGGGCTGTGCTACGTTCTTTTCTAAGTTGCAGCTACCGCTGCAACTATAAAAGGCTAGGCTTATCCCTTTAAGAGAGAGAAGATCTGGAGTTTTGAAGTTTCGCCAAGTCTTTGCTTGCCAGTTTCAGGATTCAAGATATTTAATTTACAACTTTCATTTAATTACCTTAAGGAGTTTTTGAAAAATAAAACTGAACACCTTCCCAACGTTACCTCTATTTAGAAGGTAATGCAATTTAACGGTTTTTTAAGACACGGTTTGACGATTTGAGAGATTCAGTATTCGAACTCTGAAAGAGAGAGAGAGCTGAGCAAGAAAAGTTGCCTAAGGCTTACTTAAGACAGTGGCCAACAATTCTAATAGGAGTTAGCCTGCTTACAACGCATAGATTCCCACTATCTGCAATAAAAAAAGAAGATAATTCAAATGATAATATGCATCCAAGGTCAGGTCAAAATCGTGAAGTTCGTTTTTTTTAATTTTTTTTTAATGAAGTGTGAAAATTAGAGTCTTTTGAAATATTTACAACCTCAGGTTTATTTTAATTTTGCCTATATTTTTGAAGCTTCAAGTTTAATTGGGTGTCCATTTATATGCAGATAGTTTAACTGAAAGTTATTCCGTATATGAAAGGGGATGTCCTCTCCTCAACGCCTCGCTTTTTACGCTAAAGTTTTTTATTGTTTAAAAAAATAAAGTTATGAGACAGAGTCAAGCTTTAACGTAAAGAGCGAGGCGTTGAGGAGGTGACAGCCCCTTTTATATACGGAATATTTTCTGTTCGTTTTAAGTTTTAAAGTCGTTCCTTACTTTCAGTTAAAAAAACTTGTTTTTTTTATTTAATTTCTGAACATTTTTAAATTAACGCAGCTTTGATCTTGACTCACTGTACATGAATAATTAATACGAAATTTGCATATTAATTTTAATTTTTTTTGGCTAAAAGGCTTTCTCGAAATTTTGATCTGACGTAACTTACGAATTTCTATATCCGTATATTTTCATTACGTATACTAGGGGGTTCGCCCCCTATTCAATACCTCGCTCTTTACGGTAACGTTAAAATTTTGTTACAATTCTTTAAGAATGACCCCTAAATCAAAAAGGCCGTTAATTCGAATAATTAACGGCCTGATGAAAGTACAAAAAAAACTTTAGCGTAAAGAGCGAGGTAATAACTAGGGGGCGAACCCAATCGTATACGTAATAGAATCTGTTCATTTAAAGTTTTGATATTGCTTCTTTCTTTCAGTTGAAAAAATAGTTTTTCTTTTTTTTTATTTCTGATTTTTTTTAATAATGCTGGGAAATTCGGCACCCCCTTCATAGCAATGTCCCTTCCCCCATGAAAACTTCTGACGGAAAACTTGCTGCTATTAGAAAAACTTGTTACTTTTAAGAAAAACCTGTTACTTCCCACAGAAATTTGATAGCATTAAATAATATTTTTTACACTGATAAGATAAACCACGATAAAACACTAGAAAAATATCTTCAGTCCGAAACATCAAGTGAGGTAACAGTGACAAGACAAACCAGGACAGTACATAAAATATCTTGAGTCATATGTTTCAAACGAAAAAAAACTTCCAGATGAACTTTGGAACATCATCTGAGGTAACACTGATAGGATAAGCCATGGAACAACACTAATAACAAATTCTAATTCATATATTTCAAATGATAAATCCTCCAAAAGAAACTTTGATACATTAACAGAGGTAACGCTTACAAGATGAAACACGGCACAACACTACAAATATAGCCTGAGTCATGCGATTTAAACGAACAAATTTCCACAATGCACCTTGAAAGCATCAAGAGAAGTAACAAAGACAAGTCACGACACATCACTACATAAATTTCCCAAGTCATACGTTTCAAACAAGAAACTTCTAAAATACACTTTGAAAACATCAAGGGAGGTAAAAGTGACAAGACAAACCACGACAGTACGAAAATATCTTGATTCATATGTTTCAAACGAAAAACTTTCCAAAATGAACTATGAAAGATCAACTGTGGTGACACTGACAAGATAAACCACGACACAACACTGTCAATACATTCTGAGTCATACGATTCAAAGGAAAAAACTTCCACAGCAAACCCCGAAAGTATCAAGAGATGTAGCGAAGACAAGTCACCACACATCACAACAAAAATGTCCCAAGTCATACGTTTCAAACGAAACCTGACACAGAACTACAAGAACATTCTGAGTCATAAGTTTCAAACGAGAAACTTCTAAGATGCAGTTTGAAACATCAACTGAGGTAACACTGACAAGTCAAAGCCCGACACAACGCTAGAAAAATATCTAGAGTGATACGTTTCAAACGAGAAACTTTCCAAAATGAGCATTGAAACATCAATTGAGGTAACATTAATGTTTGAAAAACATCAGTTTTTCAAAGTGTCGGTGAAACCCTGACACTCCACTACAAAAATAATCCTGAGTCACTATTTAAAGCATCACTTTGAAACATCAACAGATGTAACCCACTCAAGATAAAGCACGACACAAAACTACAAGAAATATTTTTAATCATATTTTCCAAATGAGAAAACTTTCAAAACGCAAGCTGGAACATCATCAGAGATAACACTGACATGATAAACCATGACACAACACTATAAAAATATCTTGATTCATAGGTTTTCTATGAAAAAAATTCACTTTGAAACATCAATGGAGATAGCACTCACAAGGTAAAGCACAATGCAACATTGTAAATACATCCTGAGTCATACGATTCCTGAGCTCTTGAGTCAAGGAGAAAGACCCAGGCACTGATGCGAAAAACCACGACACAACAAAAAACCTCGAGTGAGTCATACGTCTCACTCGAGGCTGAATTTTTCATGCCCTGGATCTCTTAAAACCCAGGAAAACAGTGAAAATATTTTAATAATAAAATATGGGACCTAATATCTTAAAATTGTCAAACCTCGGACCATAATCCTTAAAAAAATACTAAATATATTAAATACTATTAGTAGTGGGGTACTGTGGTATGAATTGGTTGGAGCATCACGCTCTAGCAAAGAAATGGCGACTTCTCGCTGTTCAAAAATATACTGTTCAATTTAGATTCACTAGCCGATTTTCAGAGAGAAACGGTTGAAAATGTCCTAAGGGGTGATGAAGGGTGGTGCCACATGGATGACGGATGGGAAGGTGTGTAATGCTACGGTGGTGTGAATTGACATGGAGTATCATGCAGGGATAGGTAGGGGAAACTTGAATCATCGGATTGACGCATAATTTTTTAACAAGAAATGTCTGAAAAATGTCTTAAGAATTATTGTAAGGGGGTGTGGGGACAGTCAGATAATGGTACTGTGGCGTGAATAGCATAAATTAACGTGTTCTACAGTTTAAAAGTTAAGATGGAGGTGTTAAAGAATTATTACCATGGAGGGGGGGGGGCGCGAAAATCTAACTTGCACTCAAAGAAACGCTGTATTTTCGTTAAAGGTTCCCAGAAATACCTCAACAATGCCTAAAAATTTATGTCTAATATCAATCTTGCCCTCTGAAAATGATTGCTAGGGGGAAGGGAGATGTAAAACTCCAACTTCAGAGTCCTGTTTTAAAGATCCTTTTAACTAGATTTGCAATATATAACGGATTTGTATCATTTTGATGGTAGATTGTCAAAACATAAATAATTGGATTTAAAAGCATATTTTTATGATTAAAATATCTGTAAATGGCCTTGGAATAATAAGAGTGCCAGAGGATGCCGTATGCCATCCATAGTTTACCATGGTGGCGTCTATTGCCTTGCAGTAATATCTTTTTACACCTTAAAAGTTAGGGTGGGTGTATTGTCACAATGGTGTGAAATCTAATATCCCACTCAAAGAAACGATGCATTTTCGTTAAAAAGCTCTTAATATGGCTTAAATTTAACTCTAATATCAACGCGCCCTCTGGAAATGATTGCTAGGGGGAGGGTGGGGCGTATTGTCAGGATATTGTGCAATATTCATAAGTTAAGGTAAGAAAACGGGATATCTTCCTTAAGAGCTCTTAATATGTCTTAAATTTGCATCTAATATCAACCTCCCCTCTGGAAATGATTGCTAGGGGGAGGGTGGGGCGTATTGTCATGATTGTGTCAAATATAACATCCCATTCAAAGAAACGATGCATTTTCGTTAAAAATTCCTTACTAGGGCTTAAATTTTCATCCAATATCAGGCATACCCCCTGGTATTGCATGCTAGGATCACCGACTTTCTTTAATACACGGTTCTTTTTGTATATATAACGATAAGCCTTTTCTCACGTTTTATTTTGGTTTGTCGTGTTTTTAACTGTTTTTTTCTGTGTTTTTAATATTGCTTTAAATTTGTTTGAAATAATAAAACTTTTATTACAAAGTCTGTGTTTTAAGATTTATTGTCTAGAGCGATCAAGGTGTTTACACAATTTCAGCATCCATTATTCCTTTACGCTAGAAATACATTTAGAGCAATTTTGTCTAAAAAATATATATTTCCTCTGCTCGTTTTGCATCATCGATTTTACACCTGGCCAGGAGAAGACTGACATGATATTGGAATCCCGTCAGATATGTCATGGAATAGTTAGATTTGTGTCTTGTGACGTCACGGGTCGTGTGTCGTGTGTCTTGTGATTTCTTGAAAGTATTTCCCTAATACAGAATTTTGGGAATAGGAGTTTAGTTGGGTTGCTTGGAGCGCTTTTCCACTGGAAGAAAATTAATTTTTCGAGTCCTATGAGGACAAGGAACTAAAGAATAAGGAAAAAAGAAATGCTTCGAACGTTTCGGGCAAAAAATAAAATGTCAAAAAAAGGTATTATGCGACAGTGATGCACGCTGTCATTATATAAAAGTTTTTGCTGATCTTACATAAGGTGTGCGCCGTCACTAAGTTAAAAGAAAGAATAAAAATGTTTTGAACGTTTTGGTTGAAAAATAAAATGCCAAAAAAGTATTAGGCTACGTGACAGTGATGGTTGCGCAATCATTACGTGACATCACATAAGGTGTGTACTGTCGTTAAGTTACAATCGGTGGTTCCCCATAGGCCCTGACACTAGGTTACATAAAATTGTGTCATCCATATTAGGCCTGACCATTTAAAACGGGGTGTGTCGTTGTGAACGTCAATGGAGTCCAAAAGGGTCATGGGAATCTTAGCAGCCGACTGCTAGAAACAATTACCGTATTGGACAGGTCGGAGGGATTAGAAGCTCCCAATCTGGCCCTTAAAAATCCCATGCTAGTTAAAGTGCGAGGGTATGTCGTGACGTCAGAGGGCTCTCGTAGGAGTCTCATGTTAATTTCCCTATTTGACCATTTAAAAACCAAAGTTAATTTCCTATCTGACTGTTTAAAGGCGAGGGTGTGTCGTGACTTCAGAGGGCGAGAATCTTGCCAGCTGGAAACAAAATTGCGTCACCTGATCACGGAAACAGGGATTCG
This sequence comes from Artemia sp. Qi Xiang Cuo, assembly GCF_049724085.1. NCBI lineage: Eukaryota > Metazoa > Arthropoda > Branchiopoda > Anostraca > Artemiidae > Artemia > Artemia sp. Qi Xiang Cuo. The sequence goes on from NC_142811.1 coordinate 24,796,301, forward strand.
CCGTTAAACCTCCTTCTTTTGCCGTTAAACCATTGGAAAAAAGGAGAAATGGGTATGGGTGTCATAAAATCAATAGATTGGATACTACTTCTACCCTACCCCCACCTAAACAATAACTCACACCCCCTTCATTATAGCTGATACGCAATTGCAAATCACCAAACAAAGCATAATTTAATTACAAATAAAGTGAATCAATTTGGTTGAATCTAGTACTACCACCGTGTGGCATTACTTCTTTTGCAATTGGGAAGCCTAAAATATAGTTATTGATACTTCTAAATCCATTAACTTCTCAGGATTTTAAATTGATTGCAAATTCGTCTTCTTTGGGGTAAAGTCGTAGTTTGGTGCCGTAAACTATATAAACTGTCACCCAACCACCACTACTGTTTTGACGTCTACCCCCCCCCCCCGGAAAATTTTCTGACGGTGCCCTTGTTGAATATAGCAATTGAGCAGACATAGACTAGTGAAAATGTCAAGAAATTAAGAAATAGAAGTGATGTTTTTAGAATGACAAGAAAATAAGGATTCCGCTGCTATGTCAATAATCACCTAAAGGGATAAATATAACAGAATAAGATAGCCTAATTATTCTTTCTAAAAAGATTTTTAACGGAAAGAGTAGAAAGCTATCTTATACTCCGGTACGAACACCATATATGGGCATAGAGTCCCTAGGGAGAACTCGTGGTAGTATCAGTCCCGTACGAACACCAAATATGGGCATGGAATCCCCAGGGAGAATGATTACATAATCGAAGTGGGTCAATGACCAAATTTTCCGGGTCGAGTTATTTGTTGTTGTTGTTTGGCCAAGTACACGCTCGGGGCGAATATTAAGACCCCGGAATAGGAAACAGGGTCACGTGTTTCCTTCTTAACCAATCAGCGAGTCGGTTACATTTCCTTTATAGACCAATCAGAGGCTCGCTTACATATGATTTTCCCTTTGCAGAATTCGCCCTTGAGATTTCGCATATAACAGACATGCAATGTGATTAAATTATCAGAAAGTATTGTGACACAGTTTAAAGAACAAGACCGGATATTATTGATAAGCTTGAAGCCTTGGCCGCCACAATTAGCAATGTGAGTTCTGTTTTAGTACATTTTCATTTTTTATTTTCAAATAAAATTATTTTCCTTGGTTACCCTCCAGTATATCTAAGTCCCCCCTCGCTCACAATACAAATACCACTATGCTATCTTTATACTCACTAGAAAACATAAAATATGTTCTTTTTACTACCTAAACCCTCCTCAAACCCCTCCACTGTTTTTACAAGTATAATTCTTCCAATGGAAATAAATTTATTCTTTCTGTAAGCCTATCTAAAAACGACCACTGACTTCTGTCAATCCCTTAGCCATTAAGCCGCTAAATTGACAAAACATTTCCGCAAGATTATAATTAGCTGACACCCCCACAATTGCACTTCCTACATGTCAATCCTTACATTAGCGGTTTGGCCAAAGGTTCCACAGATCAAAAAAGGTTAGTTTTTCCACTCAAATTAAAAACAGTTTCGCGTGGACAGAGACTGCTGTTGATTAACCTATGTAAGGTTACAGGCTTTGCAAAATTCTATGTTGTATGGAAGTAGGGAAACGAGTTATTTCCAAAATTAATTCCTAACAAATATTTTTAGGACATTATGTAAACTGAGGAGGGAGGGGGCAATGGCTGAATTCTATCGCCATCATTGTAAAAATGAAAACAAACTATTTCTTCGCCTGAAAATTAAGGGGGGATTCGTTTTATAGACATGTTCACCCTTTGCCAAAAAAACTAATGTGTAAATATATGTGTTGCGTCTCTAGGCATGTTTTTAATTTTTTTAAAGCTTTCTTTCGATAAAGTTTATTTTATATTCCCAGGAGGGGGGCGTGAAAACTATGGTTTTTAACTTTGATACGCAAGACTAGAAAGAAAAGTCTTTAGGAGTTTCATGAAGCTTATATTATGCGTAAATTGAATAGCATTTTTACCTATAATCGCAAATTTTAGGCATATAAGCTGTGTGTTAACAATCTTTTTTTTTATCTTACTTAAAGCCTATAGACTGGAACACTCAATTTTTTTCTAAATGATAAAAATAGAAGCATTGATTTTTGTCCTAAGGCTACAGACTACTGATTGTCATGATTTATTTTTTCACAAGTTGTGTAATAAAAACGTTTGATTTCTAAGCCTAGCATATTTCTTGCGAAATTTTTACTTTTTGCTTTGCTGAAAAAGGTGGAGGAGGGGGCTTCTTAGTGATGAATGCTTTTCTAGACAAAATTATGGTTAGGTTATGAGTACTAATTTTTCTTCTGTAAAAAAAAGGGGGTTAAATTATTTTGATACTAATTTTTTTCTTCTTTTTTAAGGATTATTCTGACAAATGCCAGCCGCCTCCCACTAAGAGAGCTAGGGTCCAAGATAAAACCCCTACGAAGACGACAGTAATCCAATATGGCCGTTGGCAGAAACCCTCCAGCGCTGCGCTGCCTGCCCAAGTTTCATCTGTGCAGCCAATAACACAGCCAGGCCGAAAACCAAAAAGAGAGTGAATGACTACTTTCAATGCCGAAGAACCGCCTATGCAAGATTGTGAGCTTGCCCTCCAACATGCGTTACCTGAGTTTTCAAGACCTGTCCCACCAACACAAGGTCAGGAGGTAGATCATGCTTCGCCTGGGCCTTCGGGCACCCAAGTGCAGCCGGGATTTGCAAATGTGAGCATTTTTTCTTATCTATCTTATAGAAATATCTAAAACAAAACTATTTTTCATCGCACTGTAAAAGTGTGTGTGTCTCAGAGATATTAAAATATTACCCCCCCCCCACCATTGTTTTAAATTTCTCTGCTCCCCCCTCCCTGAGAGATATCTAAATATAATGTAATTTTTTTTTCATGTCAAAGAAACCACTCTCTTTTTCTAATCTTTCCAATTTTCTCTGTTTCCCCCACTCTAGATCATAAACTGTCGCTATCTCATAATAATATTTTTAGGTAATTTCTAGTTTACTGCTATCTCACCATTTGAAACTCAAAATGCCGTTTTTCGCTAGAATATTATAGTTTTAAGGGGCCTAGAAGTAAACCTTTCATTTCATCGCGCAGTAAAAGTGTGTCGCAGAGATATTAAAGGACATTGTTCCCCCTTTTTCTAGATCAGGTCAATTAGCGTATACATTCAGCAGTGTGCTGAATTCTCGTAGTGAAGCCGAAAATGTCTAGCTATATTCTGATCCGATATTTCCTCATAGAAAATTCTTTACGTTATAAACTGCCGTTTTATTTAAACACAATTTTCTATGAGGAGGCTAACAAGTAAAGACCGCGCGATTTTTTTTTCAAAGCTGATTAGTTTCTACATATTTCTTCCATCTTTTCGCTTTTTGCTTTTTTTCAACACTGTAAAATTATGTTATAGATTTTAAAAGATTTTTTTCCCCCACTCAATTTGAGTTGGACAGAGATTATAGCATTTATCTCTTACCAGCATAGGCGTAATTCTAATTTGCGTAATATTGTCTAGATCATTTTTCGCTGCCTTACAACTTGCCAAGATTTTGGACGAGAGACACGTAAATAAGAGTTACCGGTTCTTGAATTTAATTGTACTGTTTCCCACAGAATACGCTTGGAAACAGAACAGACGAGTTGTACAATAATCTAGGCTCATTTGGAGTCCTAGACAACACGTGTACGGGAAGTAGGAGAAACGACTTATTTCCAAATTGTTATACCGCCTAACAATACGGTTTTTTAGGACATTATGTAAAAAGGGTGGGGGAAGGGGATATGCCTCAATTGTATCACCATCATTGTAAAGTGAAAAAAAAACTGTTTCTTCACCATTGGTGAACGGGTAAGGGACCGGGAATTTCTAAGAAAAGATAGCTTTTTGCGCCGCGGGACCCGGGAAGCGCTGTGGCGCCCAGGAAGCACCGGTGGGGTCCGAAAAGCGCCGCAGGAAGCGCCGCGGGAAGCGCTGGCGCTGGATGGCCGACTCGGCCGGCTCGAGCCGGCCGATGGCCGGCTCGGAGGGGGGCATTAAATAATGGAAATTGAGGGAGGGGGTTGTTTGAACAAAATCAAATTGCCTTCTATGTAAAGCGGGGTTTTAGATTTTCGTTAAGTTGGAATCTGCTTTCAGTTGGATAGTCCGATTGACCGAGTGTCGATATACTACTGCTACTAAGCGTGTTTTAAATAATAATCCATTTTTTTTAAAGTAGGGCTGATTTGAACACTTTGAAAATAAGCTATTTTTCATTTATAGGTTTTATTGGTACCATACTCGTCGTCATCATCATCATCATCATCCTCATCAGTTGGAGAAGGAGAGGAGCTCTCCAACAATTTAACATGGGACGATAACATTAATGAAATACCGTTTAATATTGATGAGTTTCTAACTGATTATTTTAATAATGGTAATAGCGCAATTGGGCAGGGGGACTTGAGTCAAAACACCTTGCAGCTTTTGGATGATTTTACAAATAAATTAACAGGGAATCCTCCTCCTCTAGCCTCCGATAACCTACTTCCACTTCAAACAACTGAAGTGGATTCCCTTGCCCCAAATATTGAACAAAGTGGGGGAGGGGTGTTGATAATATACAAGAGGGGGAGGGGGTAATGTTCAATTTACACCTTTTCCCGAACTTCAATTATCTAATATCATTTTGAATGCAAGAGTTGTCAGCACTGCAACATTCGGTGACCCATTTGATTAATTGATGGGGGTACATTTTGTGTTGACCCCATATAAGTTTTGACTGAATAGGTAGATAGACTTCGTGAATTGAATGAGAACCACAGTCCAGTATGGGGAGGGGGGACATATTAGCTTAAAGTTTCTGTTGTTTGAAAGATGTTCTATTTAAATGAGGGGAAAAGTGAAACTTACCATCATTATATACACTCCGAGATGCGTTTGATCTATCCGAAATTAGAAAATTTTGAGGATGTTTTTTGCGAGTGGGTAGGTCATATTATTACGCATCTTGAGAACTTTAAAAAAAATGGGAGCGGCTCTGTAGTTCTTTATGTTGAAAATTTAAGCATTAATATCTGTAAATTTAATAAAGATGTTATTTTAAGAGGGGGGCAGGCTGGGGGTCTGAGAGGTCAGTGGTTTTAAATTATAATCCAGATCTAGAAGGTTGTAAAGGTTTCTAGCGGATCTGTTTTGAAACAGGTCATAAATATTTCAAGTACGCTTTCCTCATATCAGCATTCGAGCCTCTAGCACGTGACGCAACCAAGACGAATTTAGACGATTGGGCTGTACATGGGAAGGAAGGGTCCAATTTTCCCATTGTAGATTTCACTTGTTTAGAAGGAAAATACCCAGTAACGCTAAGATCTATTGATATTTTTGAAAGGGCTAATGCCCATTTAAATATCGGCGTTACTGTGGTTCAGTATGAAACTGAATTTGAAGATGGGGTTCGTTTAAAGAAGAAGGGGGTGGTTTTCCCAGTAAGGGGCCCGTCAATTGATTTGGTCAAACGCTGGGTTTGATTGTTGTACACACCACCATCTAGTGACCTTGCCAATTCAATTGGCCATTTTAATACAATAACAGACATCAGTAGAGTTCTGGGGGAGGGTCAGAAAAGGGGGGTATGTTTCTACTGTCCGACATGCCTGTCTCGATTTTGGACAGCATTAAAGTTGCAAAGTCATATGAAGCATTGTAGACGGCATGGCTATCAGGCAGTTGAAACGGTTTCAGGGGATAGGGCCATTTTAAGCTTCAAAAATTTCCAAAACACCCTCCTCCAGTGCAACAAAATATCTTTGGATTGTGAAGCTAAGCTGGTGGAGGTGAACGATCCTCGATTTCCAAACCAAATTAAAGAATATCAAGCTATTGCAGTTTCCTATGCCCATGCCCAAAGAGACAGTTCTAACACCATGCGGTTGTTAGAAATAGTAGAAACATTGGATGAGGAGGAGTTCATGATCAAGGCACTGACTAAACTAATTGGCACAGCTAATGGTGCTATTTCTCATTTGAGAAATCCATATTATCCAATGGTGTTGTCTGCAGAGGATCGTCTCGCGATTAAAAATCAAAAAATATATTGGGTTTGTAAGGGGGAGTTTGTAGAGGGGGATAAGGGTAATAAAGGGAACAGAGGGGGGAGGGGTAAAGTCAGAGACCATAATCACTTGTGGTGGGAAATATCCTCTGGGGGTAGTAATTTTAGAGGGGAAGCGCATCAATCGTGTAACTTAAATGTTAGCCAGCAGTTTTTTATCTCAGTTTTTATTCAAAATGAAAATTATGATTTAAAATTTATTTTACCGGTACTGGTACGTATGCACAGGGAAGGAGGGGGAGTAGACACTCCATGGGTAAATAATTCATTTACCTATAACATTATTCCCAAATCGGCCGAGAAGTTGTTGCTTCTCGAGCTGAAATGGCAGGTAGTAAATAATGGGCATACGTGTTGGAATAAAATCAGGTTTTTAGATTCCTTTAGTTTTTTTCCCAAGGCATTGAGTCAATTGATTCAAGTGCAGAAAAGCGACAATTTTGATAGCTTCCCCTTGCTTAAACAGCACTTTCCAGACAGTGAAATGTATGACCTATTGACCTGCAAAGGTGTATATGCATACGACTATTACTGTTCTGGCGCTCGCTTAAGCGAGGTGAAACTACCTCCACTTGAAGCTTTTTACAATTCACTGACCAACAGTGAATGCACAGCCGAGGATTAAGAGTTTGCCAAGAAGGTTTGGGCTAAGGGGAATTGTACAAATTGGTTAGATAATTGTAGACTGTACTTGGCCAGAGATGTTTTAACTCTGTTAGATATTGTCTGTAAGAACACAGACCAAATTTATTCAGAGTTCGGGTTAGATATAGGTTATTATTTTTCCACACCACATTTGGTGATGGATTTGATTTTAAAAATTAGTAGGGAGGAAATAGGCCTAATCACCGATGTAGATCAGCACCTTTTTGTAGAGCGTTCAATGAGGGGTGGGTAGTTTTTTCATGGGGATCGCGTCTTGTCAACCGACCCAAGCGGACAAAACAGCAGCGGTTCGAAGTCAAATGCAGTGTTCTTGGACATGGCCTGATTGTACCCCTTTGCAATGTCTCACTATTCTGTGTCGTGTGGGAACTATGAATAGCTTGACAATCCTTTTGAGTTCCCCGACATTAAGAACATCGAGAAAAATGGGCCAAAAGGAAGGTTCTTTGAAATTTATGGATACATTCCTCTGGCGCTTCACGGTTCAGTCAAAGATTTTGATTTTCCCTGTATCAATCGACCCTTGAGCAGGGACTCACTGAGCCCCTAAAATCGATCATTGGTTGAAGATATGGGGATGCACTGGACCCCTCTAAGCAAAAACTGATTGCTGATTTGGACCCTAAGGAGAATATCGTTGTTCACCATGTGCTTTTGCACTGGATGGTGAACAATGGTTTCAAAATCACAAAAATACATAGGGTCCTGCAGTTCAATCAGAAAGCATATTTGAAGACGTTTATCGACACTTGTCGATAAACGCTCTAGGGCAAACTCAAAGGTAGAGAATGAAATGTACAAACTCATTCTAAATTCAGCGTTTGGCAAAATGTGTGAAAGCGTACGTAACAGATCTCGCTGCGATGTCGTGACTAACCCTCTAGAGCGTGCAAGAATTATTGCCGATCCCAATTTTACATCGTTCACGAGCATAGAGGCTGGCATGGTTCTTCTACACAGGAAAAAGCGAAATGTGGTACTGAACAAGAATATAGCAGGAGGTAGTTCAGTACTTGAAATTTCCAAAAAGCTCATGTTGTCGTTTTTTTACAATGTGTGCAAGGTGCAATGGCCCCGGGAGGGGAAGGGTCAAGTTTACTATGGGGATACAGATTCTCTGCTGTTAAAGGTAAAAACCAAGGATTTATTGGGTGATCTAGAAAAGGGGGAACACATCAGCTCTTGGATGGATTTCACCAACTCGAATCCGTCCCTCTGCCCCAAGCTGGTGAAACGTCAAGCCCCAAACCAACTATTAATGTTAAAATCAGAGACGGGGAGTGATTTGATATCCAGGGGGGTGTTCCCGGGTCCCAAAGTTTATTGCGTTAAAACACATATTGGGGATGAAAAGCAGGCGTGTAAAAGGGTGCCTACACATTTTGTAAAGAGCAATTTTAACATGAGCGTGTACAGAGACTGTGTAGAAAGTAGCCTAGTGCCGAGAGCACAAGTGCTTGCAATTCGCTCTCTACAGTATAGAAATTATGCTGTAAGAGTGGAAAAAAATGCAATGTCATGTATATCTGACAAAGTCTATGTGCTCGAGAATGGTGTGAGTGTCCTGCCTCATGGCCACTACCGTATTTCAGACCGAGTTGAATGTATAGACTATCGCAATCAACTTGGTCTGGATAAATTAACCTAACCAACTAACCCAACTACCAACCCGCTCATAAATTAAATGCTCCAACCCTTTCATAAATTAACTAACCTCATCTAACCACCTTAACCCAACTAGCCCAACCTAACCTGTAGCAGCAGTGACGACAACTATTGTACATTTTTTTTCCACATTGCCTCCGCGGCTCCCGAGGGGTGGGAGGCCCTCCCAGCAGCCGGCCCCGGGGGCGGGGGGGGGGGGGGGGGGCCCGCCCATGGCTGACCATTGGCCCCGCGGCCCTGGGGGAGGGGACCCCACTTTTAAATTCATAATGTTCAACTGTGCTAGTTCTTGTTCCAAGTATTTTTTTCTTCTATGTTTTCAAGTGTTTTTTTTGTTGTACAAAAAAGTTTTTTTGTTCTACAGAAAAGTGTGCTACTCTACTAATGTACATAAAGTGATGGTGAACAAAAAAAGTGTTTTTAAGACAATAAGTGTTGTTGTTCTTGCTCTTCATGTTGATGGACAAAAAGTTTTTTTTTTATGTTGTACATAAAGTGTCATTTTTATCATTGTTCATGTTGAACAAATAGAGTTTACATGTTGCAAATAAATGACCATGAAATATTGTTTTTTTGTTGTTCTTGTTAACGTAGATTGATCTATGGGTAAATTATTACTACTACTACTACTTATTCATTGGACACGTATGATTTACAGTTAGTTGTAGTCCGACTGTTGTCAGCAGCAGCAGCAGCAGCAGCATATATCAATTTAAAATACCCTTCAGACCGTTACTGTGTGGGCTCTTTATGTCGGGGAACAGAATACTTTTAGCTCAAATAATTCAAGATTGTCAGAAAATATTTTTGGAAAAGCTAAAAAAAATCTACTATTGTTATAGTATTTTGCAGGAGTCCTACGATCAAATAAAAGCTATTGCGACGACCATACCAAAACAATTCATACGGGGACTTGATGTTTTCAATAGTATTGAATCGATTTCGTGGTTGATTATCGATGATTTGGCTGAATCCATTGAACAGTTCTAACAGGACATGCTACAGCTGTTCATCGTTCTCTCTGACCATGAACAGATTTCCATAAACGTAGTTCTATACAATCTATTTCATCAGAGCAAACGTATGTGAAACCTTGCATTGAATTGCACCATCTATATTATCTATCGAGTTGTTCGTGATTCTAGATCGCTAATAACTCTCAATAAACAGATATACCCCGGCGCCCCTAAATTTCTGCTGTCAGTGTACACTCAGGCGACTAATAAGCCCTACGGTTACATTTTGCTGGATCTTAATCAGAGCACGCCCGAGGATCTACGTTTAGTCACCGACATTTTCGACAATGAAATTACAGTATATCTTCCGGTGAACAGTAGAAAAGGCTATTAGTTGGCGTTATGACACTGAAGAAACTACACGAACAACGGTATTTATTTTTCGTTAAGCACTTAAAAATCCTTGCTTAGAAAGGCCACACTCAAATATGGTGTTGTCAACGATTTCATAAATCTAGTATCTGAACTTTGTTCAAATTTAACTGAGGGTGCTATTCAACTGTCATAATATGTTCAACAGCGCAAAAAGCAACATCTTTCAACTGTACGCGCCTTGGATGTTTAAAAAAAGGAACAAACTTTAAAAAGGAAATGCCTCCTTCAAGCGGGTGGTAGCTTTTTCACACTTTTACTGCCAATAATTGCAGGACTTGTAGACAGTTTTCTCTAGAGAGAGAATGGCTAAACCCTATAAATTGACACCATTTGAACTTGTCCTCTCGCCCGTCGAACATTTTGAAGACAATCTAAGCAAATTCATTAAAGATGAGAATATTGCCAATGATAAAAACTGCTTTTACTCCAAGATGCATTGCGACGTGTGGACAAACATAAACCTTATCGTGAGAGACCCACCGTCATCGCAGATCCCTCTAAACAGAAAACATCACCTTAAGATTCTGCAGCACAATCAAAGGAGAAGGAATTGAATTCAATTGTATTGAAAATTGGATACCTAGTGCCGCTGACCTATCGTGAACAAAGTAAAAGAGCTTTATCTTATCTCATATTGGAAACTGGTGATGATGAAGTTCAAGTTGATACCAATGGGAAAAGAATTATAATTCAGAGAAAAAGTTATAATCTAGTTGATTTAATTTGTGATATGGTGATAAATCGTAAAGGACTTTTATCATTTGACAATAATCTATACACCTTTATAAGTCTATCAAATTTTTCCAAAAGTCTTATTGGAAATAAGCAAATTCTAAAGAAACTAAGAGAATATAGTCCTCAAACAACACCAACACCACCATTTAAAAAAGAAGAAGATTCAATATTTGAAAATACTAGCAGGAGCAGCAGCAGTAATGATTTTACAACACTTGTGGCTGCTAGTCAAAAGCGAAGACGAATTGATTCACCCTCCAGTGTGCAAAAGGGGAGTAAACATTACACTACGTGTTTACGTTCAAAATGGATGAAGTTCTGAAAGGTGTCTATGAAAATATTGGTGAAGCGGGAAGTTTAAGTTCTCCCAAAACGCTTTCTAAAGTTGTCTCCCGCAGCACATTGAAAAAAGAAAAAGAGTATCTAGAGAATGAACCGTGTTACACACTGCCTTGGAATCACAGGCTTCGAGGCAAACAATACCGACAAACTAAAGCCTTTTTCCCTCTGCATATAATGCAAACGAATCTTTTAACTTTAGACGCAATTCAACAGCGTCACAATGCACCCTAAAAATATATTCTGGTGGCAATCAATGTCATTAGTCGCTATGCCTATACCAATCCATTACGGTCTAAGAAAGGTGTTGAAGTTGCTCAGGCCATTGAAAGTATTCTTGAACAGGATTGCTATAGAAAAATTCAATCGGATAGTGGCAGTGAATTTGTTAATCCCCATGTACAAAAGGTTCTATTGAAATATAATACAACGCTTTATCTTAGTCACAGCCCGATAAAGGCTGCATTGGCTGAACGATTAATAAGAACGATTCGTCTATTAATTTCAAGATATTGTACACTGAAAAATACATCTGCTTTTATTCATGATTTAGATAAAATCATGCGGATATACAACCATCGACCTCATCGATCTCCATCCAACTCAAGCCCTCGGGATGTTCACTTCAGTGAAAATATATTTGATGCTTTTCTAAAGCAATATTCCAATGGTGAAAAAGAAAAAAACATATGAAGAAGAAAGTCAATGTTGGTGATACTGTTCGAATTAATAGAACCACCAATATTTTTGAAAAGGGGAATTATTTATGAAGCATCGAACTTTTTAAAGTGTCCAAAATCCTGGACACCGAACCCACGACATATCGACTGCGAGACACCAAAGATGATGAGATTCCCGGCGGTTTTTATGAATATGAACTGCAAAAAGTTAGAAACACTAGTGAAATTTATCAAATTGAAAAGATATTAAAGAGTCGTACTCGTAGGGGCAAGAGACAGTTGCTAGTTCGCTGGTTAGGATACAACTCAGATTTTGATTCTTGGGTCAGTGCTGAAGACATTAACAATGCTCAATGATTTCTATGTGACTTTCATGTCCAATGTTTCTGATCCTCTCTACAATTACTTGGATAGAAAAAGTGATTTTTGGACGAAACTCTCCCCCACCATCAAATTCGACGGAAAGTATGAAGTGGCTCTTGTCGACTCTATTCTCAAAAATACCTACGACATCCTTAGAAAAGATCCTAAATATAAAATAAAAATTATACCCTCTGATTGGCCACAACCATCATCAGGTAATCAAGAACAAATTCAAAAAATCAATTGGATGGATTATTCATATATTGAGTTACCCTACGAGAACCTCACCTGTATAAATGATTTATGTCGTTCTATTCATAAAAGAATTTCCGCTCGTAAAAAAGGAGCTTTTCATTTCAACTATTCAAAGGAGGAGGGCAAGATCTACATTAGTTCACCTATTGCCAGCGAAAAGGTTATTCTCAATGATAACCTAAATGATGTTCTTTGCTTCAAGCTCAATATAATCAATAGTAAAAGTTCTGGAAACACTAATTTCATTTTTGCTGAGAACCCACCTGCCTTCTCCACGGACACTTGTATATTTCTCTACGCTTTATTTGAGGAAACATCTCGAATGTTCCCCTCCTACAAGTTCTTGAACGAAAAACCAATCAAGAGCATATTCACCACTACAATATAAAGCATCTTCAATATACTCCCGTAAACACTTCCTATTTGGAACTCTGTCAATTAAAACTATGAACTAAATTAGTTGATCCCACAACAATTTAAAAAGGTTTGGCTGTGATTACATGCCATTTTCGTCCCATCGTTCAACAACAAGATGTCTAATAAAAAAGTGGTATTCACTTGTCCCGATATTGACTGCTATGTTAATACTCATGGCCCAAGACAACAGGGCAATGGAATGGACTATTACAAAGGTCGCTCGTCAATGTCTGGCTATGGTCTTGGCTGTTGTTTTGCTAAGTTCTTTCGCTCTTCACTACCTCTGGCTAAAAAATATCTTGTACCGGCTGTAACAGATCTTGCATCCTCTACACTATACGATTGGGGCTCTGGCAAGGATTTTAAAAAAAATGCTTCGGAAAATCTTAGGTCCAGTGCGCGAACCCTTGGCGAGAGATTAAAACAAAATGGAAAAGGCTTAAAAAGGTCGAGAAACAATGCAATAGGATCATGGACTGAATGCCCACATAAATTCGAGATGTTTGGACTTTCATCTCTTGTGTACAAAGTAAACGGTATCCCACTCTACAATCTATCTTTTGATAAATCCTATAGAACATTGTATGAGTTGACCATGCAAACCCTGGATCATGACTCGCAACTATTTGAAAATGGTATAACCGAAGAAATGTTTGCTAAAACACATGGTATCATTGTACTGGATTTGTCTGGCACACAGGATATGAGTATAGTATATACGGGGAGTGTGCGTTTAGAGTGTACTTTTGCCAACCCATCGGCTGAGAGTATTGCACTTTTCTAGCTAAATCAATATGAAACCTATTGGGAAATCACTCCCGAAGGCAGTGTTCTACTAGACTTGGCGCCATGAACACCAGTCAAATAATCAATGTATTTAATATGGATCCCTACATGTCCCAACAAAACTCCTATTGTCTAGCCTCGGACTCTCTGGGAAAAATTCTAAGTGTCAATAATATCTTGATTATTGTTAATAGCAGTTCGTCGACTGTGCTGACGGGTCAGTGGCTGTGCATCTTTCAAACAATGAAGACGATTGAATTTTTTGATCCTCTTGGTCTACCCTATACATTCTACACACCCCACATCAGCAACTATATTGAGAGCAGTGGGAAAACTATTATTCAAAATTGGAAGAGGGTGCAGGATCTAACGACTAAAAGCTGTGGCTTCCATGCACTACTATATTTTTTTTTCCGATGTCGCGGTTATACTTACAAGCAGTTTCTCCACATTTATAGTGACAATCCACGTCTGAACGACTTTCTAGTGGAAAATATCCTCTCAGACCTATATAGTATTGATTTCAGTGCCCTAGGAGTAAAGTGCTTAAAAAATGTTTGTGAATTTGTTTATTAATAAAATGCATATAGATATATATATACAACAATGTCTTTAAATCTTCACTTTAGATTTCTTCTTCTTCAATGTATAGGCAACTGTCGTGAGCCACTAATGCCGGTAAATCATTTGGATTGACTGTATATTGATCTTGATTGACTGCAAAGTCAGGGTCACATTTTCTACAGTATAATGTAACTTCACTCTTGTCATATCTCTTTGTATAGTCAATGATACTATTTGCATTCATATTATGAAATTCACGAGTTTCAATCCGATTATTTGAAGCAATATCACATACAGTGTTTTCAAATGGTGAATCACAATCAATAACTGTCAAAAAAATTACTTGGCTTATAGTCATAGTAAGCAGTGTCGTCACAACGATTACGTAAAAACCAAGTTTTCTTGTTATCCCAACAGTTGAATCGTAGACCAGACTCCTCTTCCCAGAATAATTTAAATCCACGACGATACCAATCTCGTAGAAATAAACTAAAATCACGTTTGGGATTCTTTCCAATCATAGCGGGGTAAGTATTCTCCCACTGATCACATTTATCATAGTGACAATTGGAGCACAGATGCCCTCTACGGCGAGAGTCACAAATCTCCTCAATGCATGAATTACATCCTTTAATTTGTTCTGCATAGCCTCTATGTAATTTATAAGGATTACATAATTTACACTTTTCACTATAGTCATCAATAATTGTACAATGCTTACATTGAGTCCAACTGCCAAAAGTGTACATGCACAATGGACATGTATAGAACATTTTTGGTTTCCGATGTTAACTCTCTCTCACAGCTAAAACGAAACTGATTGTCCTCGCTCGATAAATTCAGTGAGGGGAATGGGGAGAGGAGTTGCTCTGTGACGTTACCTCTTTCGAAGGAGGAGCCATCTACATTGAATCCATTGGCAATGTTTTCAAAAGTATATCCACGATATGATTCTGCTTTGTTCCAATTAATATATCAATAAATTGACTATAAGCACTTGAGTCAAATTTTAAAAGTTTCATACAATAGTCCAATGGGGGAGAATTAGTCCTCATTATATTGTCAAGTGTTCCCCGAGAGAATATCCTGTGTTGAAGAGATAACTCGAGAAAATCATCATCCAAAATCAAATGTTTTTCCATAAACACTAGATTTGATCTAATTCTCTCTTTCTCAAATTTTTTCATTTTTCAATCCTTTTACTTTGAATGCTGATTCTTTAATGACCCTGAATCACTAGACCTAACCTAACCAGAAAAGAAAGGGAACATTTTTGATCTCAAAGCAATTTTGTTGAATAATTACGACAACAATAATACTAAGCATGTACAATTAGCGATAGAGTTTATTGTCTTCGATATGTTTCACTAATGCACTTAAAGCACATTGAAGTCTATTCACATGTGCTATATCAACTTTAGCAGTGAAACATAATTGATCCTCCATTTTATATTTGCTCAAGGATATCAGATATCTTGCATATACTTCATCCCATTCCAGACAAAGTCGTGATCCTCTCGTGATTTCCACCGCAATGTTTGGTGCTCTTGTATTATTACCATCAACTCCACTATTAACTTCTAATAGGGTAAACATTCCACTCGTCATCATCAACAGACAAATATATATCCAAATGAGTAAATTCAAACTGTTCTTCTTCTCACTCCATTGAATTCTATTCACAGACTAATAAAACTATAGCAAAAATCCTTTCCTTATATTCTTTGCAATCCTCCGCCGCTAATATGTAAGCGAGCCTCTGATTGGTCTAGAAGGAAACACGTGATCCTGTTTCCTATTCCTGGATTTTAACATTCGCCCCGAGCGTGCACTTGGCCAAACAACAACAACAAATAAATTGACCTGGGAAAAAAGAGGTCATTGACCCACTTCGATTACGTAATCATTCTCCCTGGGGATTCCATGCCCATATATGGTGTTCGTACGGGACTGACATTACCACGTGTTCTCCCTAGGGACTCTATGCCCATATATGGTGTTCGTACCGGAGTATAAGAAAGCTTTCTACTGGAAAGTCAATTAACTAATTATTTGAAGGGTTTGGCCTTGAATGTTTTGATGATATCCATATTTATGCGCAATATCCATATTGTATATGGATATTCCATATTAATGCACAACTTAGATTTATGACAGTGGTGATCTTTCTCTACACCTATTAAGGAAGTTAGATTTTCTAGAGCTTTATGATGATGCAGGTTTTTCAATCTGTTTTTGATAATTTGTATTGTATTGTATCGGTTTAAAGAAACTTCTTGACTGTTGAAATCCTTGCCTCAGCCTTGCAGTGTGTTGCCAGAGTCGAGACCGAACTCCGGGTTATGTAAGCAGCAGCAAGAACTACAATAGTCATAAATAAATATGAACAGCAAAGACATAAGAGGTTACAAGACAAGCGATGCCAAAGATCAGAACGAATAAAAAAAGATAGTGAAAAATAAAGAAATACACAGTAAGAAGATATGCGAGAGCGAGAATCACAACGAGTCAAAACAAAAGCGAAAAAAAAAGAAATATGCAGTTGGGAGACTAGTGGAAGCGATAATTACAACGAGTGCAAAACGAAAGAGAAGAACGAAAAAAAGGGCTGCAAGACATGCGACAAAGAGGATTAGAACAAATCGAAAACCAAATTGAAGAACAATGAAATATGTGGTAAGAAGATTCGCGAAAGCGAGAATCGCAACAAATCAAAACCAAAAGTTAAACTTCATGGTTTAAAAGTAGAATTTAAGTTGAATGTGAAAATCAGGCTTAAAATAAACAAAAATCACTACAAACAAGAATTTAGCTGCTGTCCCCTTCCCTAACTGTAAACGTTCAAAGCCTACTGCGTCAGTGACGCTCCCTTGCAAGTGAATTATATTTCATATTTATTTCTTTTGTACTTATTACAAAAATTGAAAATACAGTAAAACTTCAGTGAAATAACATCTAGAACTGATGAACTTTCAGCAATTTTTATCATTATATATCAAATATTCAGTTTAATTTTATTAGTTCTTTCCAAGACTGTTCAAGACACACATTGTTTTCACTACAATTCAAAGTTTGGCTATTGCACCCTTCCCCAACTGTAAAAGTATAAAACCTACTTGGTAATTGGCGCTTTAATGAAAACAAATTATATTATAAATATTACCTTTTGTACTTGTTTCAAGATTGAAAATAAAAACTAAAATTACAGTGAAACAAAACTCTTGAACTGATGAGCTTTGACCAATTAATATCATTATATTGTAAATATTCAGTTTAATTTAATTGGTTCTTTCTAAGACGTTTCAAGATATGTAAAGTTTTCAGTAAAGCGCAAATGACATAGTAGACTTTACAGTTAGGGAAGGGGGCAGTAGACAAACTCTTGTTTGTGTTAACTTTTTTTATTTTACGTTTGATTTGTATATGCAATTTACGTTCTACTCATTTTGAGATTTATTTATTCATATATGTTAGTACCTTTTTTATGTTTGTTTGCTATTATTGTTTATTTAATTTTTGTTCATTTTGTGTATCATCTATTCTTTAATTGTAAAAGATT
Source organism: Artemia sp. Qi Xiang Cuo (assembly GCF_049724085.1). Lineage (NCBI taxonomy): Eukaryota > Metazoa > Arthropoda > Branchiopoda > Anostraca > Artemiidae > Artemia > Artemia sp. Qi Xiang Cuo. Next base: position 24,813,833 of record NC_142811.1, read on the forward strand.
TCGTCTGTGTTAAGCTTGATTTGCATCTTCAATTTAAGTGTTATTCGTTTTTAGATTTATTCATTCATTTAATTAGTACCTTTTGTCTGTTTGTTTGAAATGATTGTTTATTTAATTTTTGTTCGTTCTGGGTTTTATTTATTTTTAAAAGTAATTTCTAGTCATTTTGAGTTTGAATTGTTATAGGTTTTTATTTTCGCTGATCTTAATTTTAATATGGTCATTACTTATCTTTAAAAACTTCTTTCTCGGATTTTCTTTTGTTAATTTCTGTTTGTTTTTTATTGCCAAAGGTTCAAGTTTTTCAGTATTCCCCATTTCAAAATCAAATTTATTTTTCAACATTAAAGTTTCGTCAAAGTATCAAAACAAGTGTCAAAGTAACAATATGAAAGTAACAACGTATCAAAGTAAAGAAAGTATCAGAGTAAACAAAGTGTCAAAGTAACAAAAAGTAACTTACATAACTTACAACCCTTGCCCTAGAGTCTACGGGGGTTTCAACCCCGAAAGCATAGTTATTTGTCATTTCATCAATTCTGAAGAAAATGGCTATCTCAAAATTCTGACCGTATGCATGAGGGGAAAGAGGTGGCGGGTTGCCCTCTGATCATTTTTGACTCTTAAAAACTAGAACTTTCAATTTCCTATCGAATGAGCTCCCCCAAAGTTAATACGACCGCTGCTTCCACATAAACCTTGCATTTCAATAACGGTAATTTGCTTAAATTAACGTCCCAGGTGCTCTGTGGGGTTTTTCAACCCATGAGGTAGAGTTATTTGAATTTTGGACTGTTTTTAACGAAATACCTCTTTCAAAATGTTTATCAGATGCATTTGGGGATAAAAGAGCACAAGGGGGTAGCTCGTTACTCTTTTATCATTTTCGAATCATAACAATGGAACTATAAGTTTTAATTTACAGTCAAATGAGTCTCCTTCAAAGTTTATATGACCACCTCTTCCATAAAACCATATATACCCCTTGACAAAGCTGCCATTCTTGGGAGACGTCTTACAGTTTATAAGTGACCACGGTGCCAATTTGTTGTTTTAAAATAACTTTTCTGTGAATAGGCAGTGTGGCGGCGGAGTACATCTGGCATTTAGACTATAAATCACAACAGTCCAGTTTTGGTTAAGAAAAAAATCACTCAGTAATAATTTATTGCGCCCCCTGGCATTGTGAACTCCTAAGCCAGGGCCTAGTAAGCATATTGGTAAATCATTGCCTGCCTCTGCGCTCTGGGGGGAGAGGTCAACTCTTGTGGCATTTTTGTAGGATCTTTGGATGCGTTTGAAGAAAAGAGGACATGTAGGAGGCATTTTTGTTCTCTGATCACTTAACTCTTAAAAACGAGTTAGAACTTTAAACTTCCAATCAAAACAGCCTCCTCCAAAGTTTATACGACCACCCCTTCTATAAAAGCCTTATATGCCCCAGGAGTATAACCTACAACCCTTACTTCCGGGTTCTGAGGGATTGTATCAAATTTAAAGGCATTATAGTATGATCTTTGGATACTTTGAACAATATGGCTATTTCAAGATTTTGATTGGACGCATTTGGGGGAAAGAAGGCACTGGGAGAGCTAGTTTCAATAATGCCTTCCGATCAATTTTGACTCTTAAAAAGGGAGCTAGAACTCATAATTTCCAATCAAATAAGCTTCCTCCAGAGTGTATACAACCAATCCTTCCATCAAAACCTTATATACCCCCAGGTTATAACTTACAACCCCTGCCCCGGGCTCTGCAAGGTTTCGTCAACCCTAGAGGCATTGTTATAGGATCTTAGAAGAAAGTTGAACAAAATGGCTATCTCAAAATTTCGATTGTACATATTTGGGGAATAGAGGGCATGTAGGAAGGCTACTTACCCTCTGATGACTTTTGACTCTTTGAAAGAGGACTAGAGCTTTCAATTTCCAATCAACTGAGCCTTCTTCAAAGTGTATAAAATCATCCCTTCCATAAACATCTTATATGGGCATAATATACAGCCCTTGCCCCCGTGGTCTAGGTGGGGGGATGTGTCGACACCGGAGGAATTGCTATATGGTACTTGGACTATTATTAACAGAATGTCTATCTAAAAATTTTGATTGGATGCATTTGAGGAAAAGAAGGTAGGGGGGGGGGGGGTGGGAATAGTGGCCCTCTGATTACTTTTGATTCTTTAAAAATTAGAGCTTTCAATTTTTAAAATTTTTTTAAGAATTAGAGCTTTCAATTTCAAGTAAATTAAGTGTCCTCCAAATATTATACGACTACCCCTTCCATAAAAACCTTATAACCTCTCAGGGCATAGCATAAAACCATTGCCCCTGGGCTTTGGTGGGGCTTTATCTACCCTGGAGACATTTTTTGTGACTTTTGGACTATTTTGAACATAATGGCTGTATCAAAATTTTGATCGGAAGGATTTGGAGAAAAGATGGCGGGGACGGGGGGGGGGGCTATTTGCCCTTTGATCACTTTTGACGCTTAAAAATAAAACTAGAACTTTCAGTTTCCAATCAAATGAGCCACCTGTAGTGTTTATACGACCATCGATTCCATAAAAAATTCCATATTCCCCCAGGACATGACTTAGAATCCCAACTCTCAGGCTTGGGAGGATCAACCGCGGAGGCATCGTTACAAGATTTTTGGACTTCCTTGAACAAAATGGCCATCTCAAATTTTGATCAGATATTTATGAGGAAAAGAGGGCGTAGAGGGGGCTAGTTGCCCTCCGATCACTTTGGACTCTTAAAAAGTGATTTTTTTAGGAGTTTTCCAGCGGTGGTAAGTCAGCGTAGAAACCCCTGGATACATGCAGTGTCTTTTCAACCAAATCCTAATTCAACGTCTCCTTGTCCCCTTTTGCTCAAAATCTTTCCTGGAAATTTCAACTTAATATCCTAAAGCCGCTTATTATTGGCTTTTATTATTGACTTGGGATTATTATTGACGAAAATTTATCATTTAAGTACCATATAAAAGCTATAAGTAAAAATTCCTTCATATGTTTTACGGTTATTGTATTTTTCTCTGATACATCCGCATATTTTGTACTATTCGTCTGTATGGCTTGGTACTTTCCCCTCAATACTTCGCCCGATACGTGTACTGCAGAATAATGCCATTAGATCATTTTGTGGAATAGGGAACCGGGATTCGGTCAGGTCAATGTATAGTATAATTAATATAACGCCTGCAGCTGGATTGCGCGATTTTTATACGCTGGTTTTTATGTACAAGTATTAATATGGGTGCCTTACAGACTGTTTTACAGGTATATTTCGGGAAGGTTCAATGTTCATTGTCACAGAACTCAGACAAGTAGAGATATTGAGGTTCCTCGCCTAGTGTCGAGTAGGACTGCTTTTTAAGTTATTAATAGAGGGGCTAGGCTGTGGAATAAGCTTGTCCCAAGTACCAAGGAATTGCCATTTAGTCGATTTAAATCTAAGCTACGTGTGGGGTAGCTTGGTAAGTATACCTCCGAAACAAACTGAGATTGACTTATTGACGTAAATCCCATCCGGCCTTTGTGGCTGTATTGGGGCTTCTTTTCTTCTCTCTAGTCGTTGAATATAGCGACGGTATTCTGTTCTATCTGGTGCAAGACGCAGAAGTTGGGAGAGGTTCTGGTCATTGAAGTTGTCGTACCATCTCTTGTAATGTCGGCCACAAGGTCTTGTGCCATGTACCTATCCTTCAAACGTGATTTTGGGGAGTTGATTTGATGATATTCGTTGGATATGACCAAGCCAGCGGAGTTTCTGACTTCTACTTAGGTCCATGATATTGTATAAGCAGTGGAGGAGTTTACGAAGGTCTTCATTGGATACTCGATCGATGTAGGTGATCCCTGCTATGCGACGGAGACATTTTGTCTCAAATGCGGAGATTTTCGCCTTTCGTCATCAGCTTTAATTGACCATGTTTCACTTGCTTACATAGTAATGAGGATTATGAGAGAGTTAAATTCAATGATTCAATGATTCATTGAATCAATTGAATCAATGATTCAATGATTTTGATAGTAATTTACTTTTCCAAACTGATGATAGGCTCTTGAAGCTGGTGATTGCAAGTCCCAGTCCATACCTAATGGATTTTGAGCAATCGTTTTTATAACACTAGGTTAAACCTCTAGGCTAAAAGACTGCCGAGGTAGACAAAAGATTCTGCATTTTCAATATTCTCTCCTTTTACGGTTAGCTGTATGGCTCTAGGTGCAGAATCTCTGTACACCCACATGGCTTTCGTTTTTGTTGTGTTGACAGCCATCCCAAGTGCTTCGGTTGCTGACACTATCTCGTTCCTGTTTGGAGAAGATGTTCACGACTGTCAATTTGTCAACAAGTTTCCCTCCGATGCATGCACCGTCTGTGTTTTTCGCAAGTGAAAAAGCTGCTGTTAGAAACCGATTAGATAGATGAGGGGTAGGAGGCAACCCTGAAGAACACTTGCTGACGTCTGGAATTCTTCTTTCAATCCCTCAGGCATCTTAACCTGGCTCCAGAAGTTCAAATCTTTGATCAACGTTATCATGTTTTTGGCGAATCGATAATGCAGAAGTATTTGCCAAAGCCCGTTGCGTCATATTAAATAGAAGGTCTGTTTAAAGTCAATAAAAAGTAAGAACAGTTCTTTTGCAATTTCTTTATTTTTCTCCATCAGTTGCCGGGTGGAAAATATATGATCTATAGTAGATCGATCTCTTCGGAAGCCGGCCTGATATTCCTCTAAAGTGAGGTCTGTCAGGGATTTTAGTCGGTCAAGTCGGATTTTCGTGAGGATCTTTGCCTGTTGGCTCGTCATGCTCATTGGTCTGTAGTTATTACAGTCCCCTTTTTCACCCTTTTTGTAAAGTGGGACAATCATGGCTTTCGTCCAAGATCTGGGGAAGTAGCCTGTTTCCCAGATGCCTACTGTGACTTTATTATAGATGTCTACCAGTTCTTTTGGGCCTGACTTAAGTAACTCTGACTGTATGCCATCTGGGCCCAGAGCTTTATTTGTTTTCAGGGATTGTATAGCTGCAACTACCTCTTCTCGTAATGGTGGTGGACTTGGATCTACTGGGTACTCCGGTAGTTGAAAAGACAGTAGGATAGATGGGTCAGGGGTTATTGTGGGGTTCAGTTTCTGGCAAAAGTGTTCCTTCCAGCGTCCCCACCTCTCCTCAGAATCTATGATAAGTTGTCCATGTTTATCTAACAGGGTTGTTACTGTCACGGGTTTCTTTTCTGACAGCTCCAGTAGAGATGGGGGTACCAGTCGTGACAGGAGTCCATATATGGGCATAGCCTCCCTAGGGAGAATGATTGCGTAATGGGGTCAATGACCTCTTTTTCCAAGGTCGATTTATTTGATGTTTCTATGTGTAATAGCTCCGGGGCGAAGGTTGCACATGCGCATTGAATTCTAACGGGAGCAATGTTATTGATCTAGGACTCGAGGGGGAAGTGAATTTCCGAGAAATTGATTGCGTAATCGAAGGTGAAGTGAATTTCCGAGAACTTGAGTGCGTAATCGAGGGGAAGTGAATTTCCGAGAAATTGATTGCGTAATCGAAGGGGAAGTGGATTTCCGAGAAATTGATTGCGTAATCGAAGGGGAAATTAAGAAACAAACATGGCTTCTTTAATCTGTGATTTACATAATCGCTAGGGGAAATTATTGATTCACGAGCGTGGGGAATTAGGAAACAAACATGGCTTCATTGTTGTTTGGTTAGCCTGTCCTGAGAACTTGATTTACATAATCGCTAGGGGGAATTATTGATTCACGAAGAGGGAATTAAGAAACATTAAGGCTTCTTTAATCTTTAGGCCTGAGGGATTTATTTATTATTGTTGTTTTGGACAAGTGCATGCTAGGGGTGAATGTCAAGGTGCCCTGGAACAGGAAACAGTTAGATCACATGTTTCCTTCTCAGCCAATCAACGAGTCGGATACATCCTCCTTCTCAGCCAATCAGAGACGTGCTTACATATGATTTTCCCGTTACATAACAATTCACCCTTGAGATTTCGTATATAACGGTTATGCAATGCGATTAAATTATCAGAAAGTATTTTGACGCTGTGTAAACAACAATGGATAAATTTGATGAACTTGAAGCCTTGGCAACTTCAATTTACCATGTAAGTACATTTTTATTTTCAAACAAATTTTCCTTTGACATCCTTCACTCTATATTTCCAGCTAGATCGCCCCGCCTGCCACCATTTTTGTACAATCCCAAATTCTCGCAAAAAGAAATACTTATCCTTCCCTCTATATTTCCACCTAAATCCCCCCCCCCCACAACAAACTATACAATCTTTATACTCAATGTAAATAAATTCCATTCCCTCTATATTTCCAGCTCACCACACCCCCCCCCCCCCCCCCCCCCGATACACACGCCACTATATGATGTTTATACTATATAAAAGGCGTAAATACACTCTTGTTTCGTTACGTACACACCGTCCTTCCTCTCCCCTCTGTTTACGTTGACAATTCTGTTTTTGATAAATTCAATATCTTACCTAAATGAAATTTTCATCTTTCTGTCAATCTCTTAATATAATGTCCGCTATGGTTTGACTTACAGATTTCTCGCAACGATTTACTTATCTGATAATTACTGACACCCCTTTTAAAGTACATCCGGCTTTGATAAATATACAATAATTTGGATAGCGGCTTAACCAAAGGTTTCTCTTTAAGAAAAAGATATATTGCTTTATTATGCGTAAATTGAATAGCATTTTTACCATATCTTGCGGTGTGGGGGAGGGGATATTTTTCCATGTCTTTTTTCTCAGGGATATTTTCCGTGGGGTTATTTTCCGTGGACTGTTTTTTTCTGGGGGGTGTGATAAATATATAAACTAGGCCGGCCTTTGAACGGTTCAGTGAGCTGTAATTCTTCTTTCTCAGATTCAAAAAAGGATGCAATTAGTATATTTCACGAAATTTTTTAAACTTTGTTTTTTAAATTGAATAGCATTTTTACCGTATCTTTCGGTGGTGGGGGAGGGGATATTTTTCCATGTCTTTTTTCTCAGGGTGATTTTCCGGGTGGTTTTTTTTGGGGGTTCTGTTTTTTTAAGGGTGTTATTATAAATATAAAAACTTGGTCGGCTTTTTATTGGTTCAGTGCGCCTTTATTCTCATATACAAATGGTTGCGATCTCTTTCGGTGGTGGGGGGAGGGGATATTTGTCCATGACTTGTCTCAGGGATATTGTCCGTGGGGTTATTTGCCGTGGACTGTTTTTGTCGGGGGGGTGTGATAAATATACAAACTAGGCCGGCCTTTGAACGGTTCAGTGGACCGTAATTCTCAGATTCAAAAAGGATGCAATTAGTATATTTCACGAAATTTTTTTACTTTTTGCTTTCTTAGTGATAAACTAAACAAAATTGCATGGATGGGCGTACTAATTTTTATTCTGTGGAAAAAGGGGAAAATTATTTCGATACTAACTTTTTTCTCTTCTTTTCAGGACAATTATGAAGAATATATGGCCACTCCACCTGTAAAAGCAAGGGAGGGTGAGGCAGCCCCACAGCACGCCAGCCACTGGTTGGAGAACCCTGCTGCCACATTGGTGCAAGAATGTAACGCCGTCGGCCCGTTCACTTTCCATCATGCGTTGCCTTCAAGAGCTGTCCCACCTACACAAGGTCAGGAGGTCCAGCATGCTTCGCCAGGGCCTTCAGGTACTCAACTGCAGCCGGAATTTGCAAATGTGAGCATTTTTTTTACCTAACTTATAGAAATATCTAAACAAATCCATTTTTCATCGCGCTGTAAAAGTGTTTGTGTGTGTCTGTCTCAGAGATATTAAAATATTAACCCCCCGCCCCAACCATTGTTTTAAATTTCTCTGCTCCCCCCCCCCTCACTGAGAGATATCTAAATATAATGTAATTTTTTTACTTTTTGCTTTCTTAGTGATATACTAAACAAAATTACATGGATGAGGGTACTACCTTTCTTTATTTAAAAAAAGGGGGGGGCAAATTATTTATATACTAACATTTTATCTTATTTTTAAGGACCATTGTGAAGAATGCATACCCCCTCCACCCAAGAAAGCAAAAGTGTACGAGGCAGCCACCATACAGTCCGGTCGAAAACCGAAAAGAGAATGGATGGTTTCTTATAATATGGAGAACCCTGCCGTCTCATCTATGAAAGATCATGAAATAGCCGACCCAGTCGCACAGGAAAATAGCGATACCGTTCCGTCCACCCTGCAACACTCGCTCCCCGGGCCATCTGGCACCCAAGTGCAGCCGACATATAAAAATGTAAGGGTTTTTTTCCTACCTTTCATATAGAAATATCCATAGATTTCATCCAACTTTTATAGGCCTTTGTCCACATGCAACATTTTCGAACACTGCGTAAAAGTATATCTATGCGGTACTATTTATTTATTTTTTCTCTCAACCTTAAATATTATGTTCCCCCTTTTTAATCCCGTAATGTTAACGCATTCTACAATTTTATAATTATTATTCTTGAAGACAAAAAAAAAAAAGAAAATTTATTATGTTAATTTTTAGGTTTGATAATTTATATTGCTATATAGCATATTGTCTAGACTTGCATATACAAATATTACAAAAAAAAAAAAACGTTAAATATTAATTTTGTGTTTATAATTACAGGAGTCTACTATACTTTTAAAATCATGTTTTTTTTTTCCCACGAGAATATAAAGAGTATTTATTTTAAAATTTATTTAGAGTAATTGTTTGAACAAATCAAAACCTACTATGTAATGCGATGTTTTAGATTGTAAATATCTTATACTAATATAAGATATGTCGCGGGTCCGGGGGAGTGTTGTGGGGGCAAGGTTAGGGGGAGCGTCGGGGGGGGGGATGCGCCACGGGTCAGGGAAGTGACACAGAGATGCGCCACGGAACCGAGAAGCAACGCGGGAAGCGAGGCGGGCCAGGGAAGCGCCACAGGATGCGCCACGGGCCAGGGAAGCGCCACAGAGCTGCGCCATGGGCCCGGGAAGTGTCTCCGGAAGCGCCACGGGTCAGGAAATCGCCCCAGAGATGCGCCACGGGCCAGGGAAGGTCCACAGAGATGTGCCACGGGTCAGGGTAGCGTCACAGAGGTGTGCCACGGGCCAGGTAAGCGTTGGGGGGAATTGTCACGGGCCCCGAGAAGTGCCACTGGGGTGCAATTCGGTAAATTTTCGTGAAAAAAAAAAAAAATTTTTAAAACATTTAAAATAAAAGAACAACTTGTTGCCTTCTATTTCATATCTTAAGTTGGAACTTTCAGTTGAATTAACCAAATGTTATTAAGCAATAATAATCCAAATTTTAAAAACAGTAGGGATGATTTGAACACTCTGAAAATAAGCTATTTTTTTCATTTTTTTTTACATAATTTATTCAAGGATTATCGATCGAGTCTAATGGGCGTCAAGGTCAATCGATCTGTTGTTGTTTGGCCACGTGCGAATGACAGGAGGGATGATTTACATAATCGATGGTGGAATTATTGATTCACGAGCTTGGGGATGACGGGACATAATTTATTCAAGGATTATCGATCGAGTCTAATGGGGGTGTGTCAAGGTCAATCGATCTGTTGTTGTTTGGCCACGTGCGAATGACACGAGGGATGATTTACATAATCGATGGTGGAATTATTGATTCACGAGCGTGGGGATGACTGGACATAATTTATTCAAGGATTTTCGATCGAGTCTCAGGTGGGTGGTTGTGTCAAGGTCAATCGATCTGTTGTTGTTTGGCCACGTGCGAATGACATGAGGGATGATTTACATAATCGATGGTGGAATTATTGATTCACGAGCATGGGGAATTATGAAACAATATGGTCATAGAGTCCCGAGGGGGAAAGATTACGTAATCGCTCAATGACCTCTTTTTCCAAGGTCGCTATATTTGATGTTTCTATGGGTCATAACTCGGGGGGGGGGGGGGGTCGAATGTTTCCCATTTGCAAGTAAGGCGACAGGTAACACTTTTATTTATATAGGACTCGAAGGGGCAATGACTTTCCGAGAACTTTATTGCATAATCGATTGGGAATTTTATTGATCCGATAACGGGACACAGTTAGATCACGTGTTTCCTTCTCAGCCAATCAACGAGTCGGTTACATCCCCCGTCTCAGCCACTCAGAGACGTGCTTACATCTTAGCGGGCGGGTGGAATATAAGGACCGGGTTTTTTTTATATAGTTTTATTAGTCTGTGAATAGAATTCAAAGGAGCGAGAAGAAGAACAGTTGTGACTTTACTCATTTTGGATATATATTTGTGTGTGTTGGCGATGAGTGGAATGTTTACCCTATTAGAAGTTGATAGTGGAGTTGATGATAATAGTACAAGAGCACCAAACATTGCGGTGGAAATCACGAAAGGATCACGGCTATGTCTGGAATGGGATGCTGTATATGCAAGATATGTGATATCATTGAGCAAATTTAAAATGGAGGATCAATTATGTTTTGCCGCTAAAGTTGATAGAGCACACGTGACTAGACTTCAATGTGCTTTAAGTGCATTGGTGAAACATATTGAAGACAATAAACAGTATCGCTGAGTGTACATGTTCAGTATTATTGAGGTTGTTGTTGTAATTATTCAATAAAATTGTTTCGAAATCGAAATTGTTCTCTTTTCTTTTCTGGTTAGGTTAGGCTAACGAATCAGGGTCAGTCTAGAGTCAGCAGTTGGAGTGAAAGGACTGAAAAATGAATAAATTTGTGAAAGAGAGAATTAGATCAAATCTAGTGTTTATGGAAAAACATTTGATTTTGGATGATGATTTTATCGAGTTATCTCTTCAATGCAGGATATTCTCTTGTCGAGGAACAATTGACAATATAATGAGGAGTGATTCTACCCCATTGGACTATTGCATGAAGCTGTTAAAATGCGATTCAAATGCTTATAGTCAATTTATTGATATATTAATTGGAACAAAGCAGAATCATATTGTGGGTATACTTTTGAAAATATTGCCAATGGATTCAATGTAGATGGCTCCCCCATCATTCGAAGGAGGTAACGTCACAGAGCTACTCCTCTCTCCCACCATTCCCCTCCACCCTGAATTTATCGAGTGAAGACGATTAGTTTCATGTTAGCTGTGAGTGAGTTGACATATGAAACCGAAAAATGTTCTCTATATTTAAATTTTTCATGTACACTCTTGGCAGTTGGAATCAATGTGATACTTGTACAATTATAGATGACTATAGTGAAAAGTGTAAATTATGTAATCCTTGTAAATTACATAGAGGCTATGCAGTAAAAATTAAAGGATGTAATTCATGTCTTGAGGAGGTGTGTGATTCTCACCCTAGAGGGCACCTGTGCTCCAATTGTCACAATGATAAATGTAATCAGTGGGAGAATACTTACCCCGATATGATTGGAAAGAATCCTAAACGTGATTTTAGTTTATTTCTACGAGATTGGTATCGTCGTGGATTTAAATTATTCTGGGAAGAGGAATCTGGTCTACGATTTAACTGTTGGGGTAACAAGACAATTTGGTTTCTACGTCATCGCTGTGACGACAACACCTGCTATGACTATAAACCAAGTGATTTTTATTTGGCTGTGACGGAATGTGATTCACCACTTGAAAACACTTTATGTGATATTGCTTCAAATAGACAGATTGAAACTCGTGAATTTCATAATATGAAAGCAAATGGTATCATTGACTATACACAGAGATATGACAAGAGTGAAGTTACATTATACTGCAGAAAATTTGAAACTGACTTTGCAGTCAATCAAGATCAATATACATTTAATCCAAATGATTTACCAGCATTAGTGGTTCACGACAGTTGCCAATACCTCGAAGATGAAGAAATCTAAAGTGAAGATTTAAAGACATTGTTGTATATATATATGCATTTTATTAATAAACAAATTCACAAACATTTTTAAGCACTTTACTCTTAGGGCACTGAAATCAATACTGTATAGGTCTGAGAGGATATTTTCCACTAGAAAGTCATTCAGACGAGGGTTGTCACTATAAATGTGGAGAAACTGCTTGTAAGTATAGCCACGACATCGGAACACAAAATATAGTAGTGTATGGAAGCCGCAGCTTTTAGTCGTTAGATCCTGCACCCTCTTTCGATTTTGAATAATAGTTTTCCCACTGCTCTCAATATAGTTGCTGATGTGAGGTATGTAGAATGTATAGGGTATACCAAGAGGATCAAAAAATTCAATATTCTTCTGTGTTTGAAAGATGCACAGCCAATTACACGTCAGAACAGTCGACGGACTGCTATTAACAATAATCAAGGTATTGTTCGCACTTTGAATTTTTCCAAGAGAGTCTGAGGGTAGACAATAGGATTTGTACTGGGACATGTAAGGGTCCATATTAAATACATTGATTATTTGACTGGTGTTAATGGCTCCAAGTCTAGTAGAACACTACCTTCGGGAGTGATTTCCCAATAGGTTTCATATTGATTTAGTGAGATTAGGGCACCACTCTCAGCCACTGGGTTGGCAAATGTACACTCTAAACGTAAAGTCCCTGTACGTACTATACTCATATCCTGTGTGCCAGACAAATCCAGTACAATGATACCATGTGTTTTAGCAAACATATCTTCGGTTATACCATTTTCAAATAGTTGAGAATCATGATCTAGGGTTTGCATGGTCAACTCGTACAATGTTCTATAGGATTTATCAAAAGATAGATTGTAGAGTGGGATGCCGTTTACTTTGCACACAAGAGATGAAAGTCCAAACATTTCGAATTTATGCGGACATTCAGTCCATGATCCTATGGCACTAGCGCTTTTTACAAAAGCCAAAGCCCATTTCGAGGGGATTTCACCATTGATAAAGGATGACTCGGTGAAGGTGCGTGATCCCACGGCAATATGACGTTGATTGGTGATTGTATGAGGAACAAGTAGTTTAATATTGTTGCCATTGGCTCTCAGTTTTTCCACGGCCAAAGCAACAGATCTCATAACCTGCTGTTTGCGCACATGAAGTAGTGCTGAGGTGAGGGAGAGACGTACATCAGGATTACCAGCACGTTCCTTTCTCAATATGAAATTGGTGGGTGCGAGCGTCAATTTTATATCCACTTTAACATTGGGCGGCAGCCCTGGGGGTCTTTTAAATATTTCATGATATATTTTAACAACTAGATGTAATTCAATAGTTGTAGCATTTTTATGTGCATCTGTACTATCAGTATTAGTACTGTATTCATATCCATTGGAGGCGCCTCTCAATTCCTTGTATGCCTTGGGCGTCATCAGCATGAATTGCATATAGCTTGTATAGTTGGAGAGATTGTTGCTTGTGCTCACCAGCGTGCCATTGATGTAGACACTAATTTGACGAAATAAATTATGTAGTATACAATTTTCATAGGATATTCCATCGGCCCGAATTGGCATTTAATTATCGGATTTCCGGACTTTCATTTGCAAATCTATAAATGTTGAAGACGTGTCCATATAGTAGTCTTCATTGGAATAAATTTGAAAGTGGAGATTATCGGAGAGGGGTTGCTGTGGATAAAATTGTTCATAGTATCCATGCTTGACACTCACATAAACATTTTCGGCATTGAATAGATTCAATGAGGCGGTGATTGAAGGTTTGGAATCCTTATGTGGTAGGTATGACATTTTAGGAGAAGAAATCTAGTTTCGATCTGAAAATTCTATTTTTCCTGGGACTTCTGGTTACACTACGTATCGGCTTTTTCCTTCTTTTCTTTGAGAAGGGGGATGATGTCTTACGTTTCCGTCCTGAGCGGAGACTGATGAGTGATGCATTGTTTCTTGACCTTTTTAAGCCTTTACCTTTTTCTTCTAATTTCTCGCTAAGGGTTCGCGCACTGGACCTAAGATTTTCTGAAGCACTTTTTTTAAATCCTTGCCAGAGCCCCAATCGTATAGTGTAGAGGATGCAAAATCTGTCACAGCCGGTACAAGATATTTTCTAGCCGGTGGTAGCGAAGAGTGAAACAGCTTAGCAAAACAGCTGTCAAGACCGTAGCCAGACACTGACGAGCGACCCTTGTAATAGTCCATTCCGTTGCCCTGTTGTCTTGGGCCAAGAGTATTAACATAGCAGTCAATATCAGGACAAGTGAATACCACTTTTTTATTAGACATCTTGCAGTTGAACGATGGGTCGAAAATGGCATGTAATCACAGCCAAACCTTTTGAAATTGCTATTGGATCACCCACTTCGGTTCTTAGTGTTAACTGACAGAGTTCCAAATATGAAGTGTTTACGGGGATATTTTGAAGATGCTTTATATTGTAGTGATGAATATGTTCTTGATTGGTTTTTCGTTCAAGAACTCGTAGTAGGGGGAGCTTAGAATTGCAATCTCGTACCGTTTCTGCACGGGAGGCGTATAGACATATTATGGTTTCCGTCAGGAAAGTAGGTGGATAGTAACCGTATATGAAAGTTGTGCTTTCCTCAATTCTGACAGTGAGACGCTAGTGCTTAAAACCGATTGCAACATATAAGTTATCGTTGAAAAAAACCTTTTCGTTGTCAATAGTTGAACTAATGTAGATATTGCCCTCCTCCTTTGAATAGTTGAAATGAAAAGCACCTTTTTTACGAGCGGAAATTCTTTTATTGATAGTACTACACAAATCATTCATACAGGTGAGTTCCTCATAGGGTAATGCAACATATGGATAATCCATCCCATTGAATTTTTGGATTTGTTCTTGATCACCTGGTGGTGGTGGCCAATCAGATTGTCTGATTTTCAGATCATATTTACGATCCTTTCTCAGGATGTCGTAGTTATTTTTGAGAATACAGTCGACAAGAGCCACTTCATACTTTCCGTCATCGAATTTGACGGTGGGGGAGAGTTTTGTCCAAAAATCACTTGTTCTATTCAGATCATTGTAGAGAGGATCAGAAACATTGGACATGAAAGTCACATAGAAATCATTGGGCATTGTTAATGTCTTCAGCACTGATCCAAGAATCAAAATCTGAGTTGTATCCTAGCCGGTTAACAAGCAACTGTTTCTTGCAATGGCGTTTACATATCTTTAATATCTTTTAAAGTTGCGACCTTTAGCTGGTGTTAAAAACGGTTTGCTATTCATAGTCATAAGAGCAACAGAGAATTAAGTAATCTTTGTTGTCTCGCAATCGATAAGTTATGGGTATGGTGTCTAGGGTTGTGGAAACTTTAAAAAGTTCGGTGCTCCACAAATAAGTCCCCTTTTCAAAAATATTAGTGGTTCTATTAATTCGAACAGTATCACCAACATTGAATTTCTTTTTCTTCTTTTTCTCTTTTTCACCCTAGGAGTATTGCTTTAGAAAAGCATCAAATGTATGTTCATTGTATTGAACATACTTTGGTGTAGAGTTAGACAGAGATCTATGAGGTAGTTGATTATAAATAAAAAATATTTTATATAAATAAATAATGAAATAATGTGTATTTTTAAAATTGCAAAATATTTAAATTAATATACGAATAGTTATTAGTAATATTTAATCCCATTCAGCCATTATAGGAATGTGACTATGATAAAGTGTTGTATTATATTTCAAAAGAACCTTTTGCACTTGGGAATTCACAAATTCACTGCCACGATCCGATTGAATTTTTCTATGTGAATCTTGCTCTAGAATACTTTCAATGGCCCGAGCAACTTCATCACCTCTCTGTGATTATAGCGGAATGGCATATGCATAGCGACTAAAGATACTGATTGCCACTAGAATATATTTGTAGGGGGCATTGTGACGTTGTTGAAGTGTGTCTAAAGTTAAAAGATCCGTTTGTATTATATGCAGAGGGAAAAAGGCTTTAGTTTGTCGATATTGTTTGCTGCGAAGCCTGTGATTCCGATGTAGTGTGTAACTCGGTTCATTTTCTAGATACTCTTTTGCATTTTTCAATGTGGTGGTGGTGACGGAGACAGCTTTGGAAAGCGCTTTGGGAGAACTTAAACGTCCCACCTCGCCAATATTTTCATAGACACCTTTCAAAACTTCATCCATTTTGAGCGTAAACACGTAGTGTAATGTCCACTCCCCTTTTGCACACTGGCGGGCGAATCAATTCGTCTTCGCTTTTGACTAGCAGCCACAGGTGTTGTAAAATCATTGCTGCTGCTGATAGTATCTTCAAATATTGAATCTTCTTCTTTTTTAAATGATGTTGTTGGATGTTCTCTTAGTTTCTTTAGAATTTGCTTATTGCCAATAAGACTTTTGGGGAAGTTTATTGTACACAGAAAGGTGTATAGATTATTGTCAAAGGATAAGAGTCCTTTACGATTCGTCACCATATCACACATTAAATCAACTAGATTATAACTTTGTCCCTGTACTATAATTTGTGTCCCTGTGCTCTCGACTTGAACCTGATGTTCACCAGTTTCCAACATGAGATAAGATCATACTCTTTTACTCTGTTCTCGATAGGTGACTGGCAATAGGTTTCCAATTTTCAATACGCTCGAATTCAAGTCCTTCTCCTTTGATTGCAGTGCTGCAGAATCTTGAGGAGATGTGTCCTGTTTAGAGGGATCAGTGGTGACGGTGACGGTGGCAGGTCTCTCACGATATGGTTTATGTTTGTCCACACGTCGCAATACATCTTGGAGTAAAAGCAATTTTTTGTCATCGGCAATATTCTTATCGGTAATGAATCTGCTTATATTGTCTTTAAAATGTTCAATGGGTGAGTAGACAAGTTCAAACGGTGTCACTTTATAGGGTTTTGCCATTTAGAGAAAACTGTTTACAAGTCCTGCAATTATTGGTAGTAAAAGTGTGAAGAAGCTACCGCCCGCTTGAAGGAGCCGTTTTCTTTTAAATTTTTTTCCCGTGTTTTCAAAAGCCAAGGTACTTTCAGTTGAATGCTGTTGCGTTGACAGTTGTCTAAAACATTCTGGGCGTTGAACATTGCCTGCATTTAAATTTAAATATAGTTCGGATAAAAGATTAATGAAATCGTTGTAAACACCCAGGGTGAGTATGGTCTTCCTAAGCACTGGTTTTGAAGTGCTTAAAACGGAAAACAGATGCCGTTGTTCGTGTAGTTTCTTCAGTGTCATAATAGCGACTAATAGTACTTTCTACTGTTCACCGGAAGATATACTGTAATTTCATTGTTGAAAATGTCGGTGACTACACGTAGATCGTCGGGCGTGCTCTTATTAAGATCCAACAAATTTTACCCTTAGGGCTTGATTGGCGCGTGGGTTTACGCTTAAACCATACTGTTAGGGGCACGGGGTTATATCTGATTTTTTCTTTTTAGGCGTGAGATATAAACACGCACGACTCGATAGATAATATAAACGGTGCAATTCAAAGCAAGGGTTTGCATACATTTGCTCTGATGAAACAGATTGTGTAGAACTAGGGTAACGGAAATGTGTTCATGATGGGAGCGAACGGTGAACAGTTGTAGCATTTCCTGTGAGAACTGTTCAATGGATTCAGCCAAATCATCAATGATTAGCCACGAGTTCGATTCAATACTATTGAAAACATCAAGTCCTCGTATGAATTGTATTGGTATGGTTGTGGCAATAGCTTTTATTTTATCATAGGACTCCTTCCAAATACTATATCAATAGTAGATTTTTTTCGGTTTGTCCAAAAAAATTTTATAGCAATTTTGAATTATTAGATTTAACTGTGTTGTTTTCCCCGACATTGACGGACCACATATACTAGATCTGAAGTGTGTTTTAAATTGAGACCTGATGTTGCTGCTGCTGTTGGGGACAAAAGTCGGATTGCAACTAACACTAAATCGTATGTGCACAATGAGTAAGTAGCAATAATTTTCCCCGTCTATTCAAGAACAACAAAAAAAACAATATTACATGGCAGCATTTATTTCGACACTGCATGAAAACAAATATTTTACGCCTTTTATCGAGTATGAACATCATATAGTGGTGTTTGTATAGGGGTGGGGGGGGGGGTTTACCCCAATAAATTAGATGGTGTCCACCGAAAATAATTTTTAAAATAAAAAATTAAAACATAACTTACATTGCAAATTGTGGCTGCCAAGGCTTCAACTTCATCAATGGTAACCATTCTAGTTGTTTGAACTGTGTTCTTGACCTTTCTGATGATTTAATCATATTGCAAACCTGTGATATACGAAATCTGAAGGGCGACTTGTTATGTAACGGGGAAATCATATGTAAGCACGTCTCTGATTGGCTGAGAAGGAGGATGTATCCGACTCGATGATTGGCTGAGAAGGACACATGTGATCTAACTGTTTCCTGTTCCAGGACACCTTGACATTCACCCCTAGCATGCACTTGTCCAAAACAACAATAAATAAATAACTCCCTCAGACCTAAGATTAAAGAAATCTTAATGTTTCTTAAGTCCCCCCTTTGTGAATCAATAATTCCCCCTATCGATTATGTAAATCAAGTTCTCAGACCAGGCTAGCCAAACAACAATGAAGCCATGATTGTTTCTTAATTCCCCCACTCGTGAATCAATAATTCCCCCTAGCGATTATGTAAATCACAGATTAAAGAAGCCATGTTTGTTTCTTAATTTCCCCTTCGTGAATCAATAATTCCCCCTAGCGATTATGTAAATCAAGTTCTCAGGACAGGCTAGCCAAACAACAACAAATAAATCGATCTTGGAAAAAGAGGTCATTGAGCGATTACGTAATCTTTCTCCCTAGGGACTCTATGACCATATTGTTTCATAATTCCCCAGGCTCGTGAATCAATAATTCCCCCCTCGATTACGCAATCAATTTCTCGGAAATCCACTTCCCCATCGATTACGCAATCAATTTCTCGGAAATTCACTTCCCCTTCGATTACGCAATCAAGTTCTCTGAAATTTACTTCCCCCTCGATTACGCAATCAATTTCTCGGAAATTCTCTTCACCTTCGAGTCCTAGATCAATAACATTTTTCCCGTTAGAATTCAATGCACATGTGCAACCTTCGCCCCGGAGCTATTACACATAGAAACATCAAATAAATCGACCTTGGAAAAAGAGGTCATTGACCCCATTAACCAAGTGGTCTCCCTACTGACTCTATGCCATTATTTGGAGTCCCGTCCGTAGTCTATGCCCATATAAGGAGTCCCCGTGGGAGTAGCACCCCCTCCTCTACTAGCTCTCGTGCTTTTTTGTAGAGGTGTGGCTGTCATTTTTTTTTTTGAAGGCGTCTTCGCATTCATGGTGCTTGTCATTGACGTATTGGCGCAGAGCCAGCCGTTTTTTTCTCTTCTAGACGTTTTAACCTTTAGCATTCATCCTGGCTTTGTCGGTCTTGTTTGTTGGCGTGAATAAGTTTTCCAGCACAGATATCGAAGATTTTGGGTGTCATCCATGGATTATCAGAGCGGGACTGTACTCCTAAGATTTCATTAGCCGTTTCTCTGATGATTTTTGGGCGGTTTTATATTTGTTTCTTGTATCGATGTTTTTTGGGAGATTGACACAGTGTTTTCGGTTGCTTTTCTTGAGTGGTTGCGGGTTTTCGGAAGCGCATACTAAGTTCTGACATGACTAGAACATGGTCTGAGTCAAAACCACCATAGGCCAAAGATACTATATTCAGCACTGACGACTTCCAACGCTTGTGGACCAGTATGAGGTCGATCATATTTGAGGCTCGGCCGTCTGGGGATCTCCATTTCTGCGTTGTCTATGTCGAAACATTGGGATGGTAATGAAAAGCTCGTTATCATGACAGAAATCTATGAGCATTTCCCCCCTAAGGTTTTGTCGCTCATGTCCGAACATGCCCAATACGTCTTCGAAACCTGCGTTTGATTGTCCGACGATAGCGTTTAAGTCCCCATTGATGAACAGATCATCCTTCTTGGGCAATGATACGCTCTGAGAGTGGATTTATGGCAAGTAGAGATTTTTTAGCACGTTTTGAGAGTAGAAAGCCAACACCTTGACGGTGAACACCGTTGCTTCGTCCTGAGGTGGTCAGGGTGTTCTCTTTTATGGTTTATATTCCATTTAAAGGAAGGTGGATCTCTGATAATCCAATTATATCCCAATGGTAGCGGTCAATTTTATTTAAAATTAATTTTTTTTTTCCCGGTTGAGCAAGGGTTCGTATGTTTAGCGTTCCAAGTGAAAGTGATGTCTTTGGGGTGAATATTGGTGTCTTCTCTGGCTGGAGAGTTGTCAAATCGGTTAAATAATCGTTGGTTGCCCCGGAAGTGGTAATTAAAATCATCATCTTTATCATCATCATCGTTATTATCATCAATAATATTATTATTTCTACTATTTATAACTCTAGATATCAGACCGTCGGTTGCCCTGGACGCGGTAGAATAAGTTAATATTCTTTTTTTTGCCATTTCATTATTATATAAAGGAGAAGGAGTTTCGTGGCATTTTTGTCAGGATAGCGGTATGCCATTCCTCTCTACCCATAGCAAAGGCCATTGTCCAAGGTTCTGGATCATCTGCCCTTCACAGTTGTCCCTCTAGAAAGGGATCCTCTCGTTCCGTGTTCTGCAGCACCAAGTAATTTGACCCATGTTGGGGGAAGGTTTGTAACCGCCGGGAGGTGTCCACGCGTCGGTGGACCCTGTACGGTGTACATCTTAGGGGCCTTCCTCCTCTTACACCTGTATTTAAGACCCCCGGGCTGTGGTTAACTGAAATACTTTAGCTGTGTTTTGGAAATTCCTTGTGTCATACCTTTTTGGGGGTTAGTTTCACTGAATAATGCCCATTTTAGGTTTTTTCGTTGAAAAAATGAAAAAATAAAAAAAATTTTATTCCTGCTAGATACTGAAAAATACATCCTCCTCACATAAATTCTCGTGAATTAACGCCACTGTTAAGTGAGCAAGTTTTTCCAAAAAATCTGATAACGTCAATAATTTGAATAATCTGTCAACATACTGGGGTTGTATTACCTAACCTTCAGTTTCATTTGATAAACTCGTTTATTTTATAAAAATTATAGTTCTGTCTCACGCTCTGTTCCGGATTTTTTTGTTGAACTCTCAACGTCACACTGTTTCTTCTCAAGGTAATAAACATGTTTCAAAAACAGTAAAAGAGTTTCAGTTTCAAAAAATCTTGCTACTTTATAGTCAGGCTTAAAGCTACCAATAATCGCGCTCACATTTTTTCGAAATATTCCTATTTTCAGTTGCCATGACCTAGCTTCGCAAACTTGTTCATAAATAGCGGTTAAATTTTTGGAACTATCATTAGATGTTTCTTCCAGCGCTATTATTGACACTATCTGAGTAACATCTGGTATAGATGCGTTAGGTGGGATAGGTTCATTTCCTTGTTCTAGACGTTTCAATATTGGAATTAGCAATGTTTCAAAGTTGAGGGCTAAACTAGTTTCACGTCTTCGAAGCATTTCCCACATACTCTTAAAGCTGATATTCTGAAAGAAAATATGAACTGTGTTAATGTTGTTTTACATTAGAAATAAAAATATCCTTCTAACATAGATACGATAAAACTTGGTCAAATATTCACAGCAATAAACAACATTCAAAATGCATCATCATTTTTAAGTAAATAACCCGTAACGGGTTAACCAGGGCATTGAAAACAGGCGGTCAGTATAGTTTCTTTACTTCTTTCCATGTAATTTTAAACATTTTTAAAATCCAATTTATTTTGAGCATTAGACCTAGAGCTTTCACAAAAAAGTATTCTTAAATTTATTCTCTTATAAAACATAATCAAATACAAAATCAATTTTGTCGCACCGAGTTTCTTAGCATTGCTAAAAAAGCACTAAACCAACAGCCAAAGGATGTCACCATGGTTGCAGCTGCAACCACTATTGACAACAGCCAATAGTGGCCAAAATTTAAAAAATGTGTAATTAAAAAGGTGGCAGAAGACAAATGTCAACGCTATTTGTATAATATTAATTAAAATTAAGATTCAACAGAACAGTATTTGTAATTACGAGAGGAAATTTGGGAGAAATGCAAAAAAGACCATGATACCCCCTGAATGATGCTCTTATATAATAAAAATACATTTTGAGAACCTTCTGCTAGAGCTTTACATTAGACTGGAGGGACAAGAAAACCATTTTGTATCTATTGCACTGAAGCACCTCTTTTTTCCCAAAGAATGATCGTGTCAAGCCAGTGGGCATAGAATATTCAGAGAAGGGTCAATTGAACAGTCTACACCACAAGCAGGCATGTTAATTTGAGGGGGCGCAATTGCCCCCTTCTCCCCTAGATTTTGAAAAATAAATTATTTTGGTATTTTCATAAATAATACCCGTTTTTATTTTCTTTCAAACAGTTTGAGAAATTAATAAAATCCCCCCTCCTCGATTATTGAAGTAAATTCCCCCCCCCCTACATTTTCATAGACTAAAAGGAGAAGTACTTTTATTTTACAGCTAGATTATGCATAACTCTACAAATAATCATGCTCTTGAGTCTCTGGGATTTCCTTAGAAACTAAAAATTAAAGAAAATCAAGGAAGAAAAGTACGAAAGAAAACTTACAGATTTTAATGAACACAAGCCTTGGAGAACAGCATGAAATGAAAAAATATTTCCAATGGAGGTTTTTAGATCCATAGCCACCAGGATCCAGGTCTTTAGAAATACAAACTTATCTTCATCGGTTGAACATAAGCTAATTGTGCTAGCAACAAAGGATTTAAGAAGCTGGAACCTAAAGGAATAAAATAAGAGTATGTTTATCTATATTTCTCGGTCTCTCTGTCTCAGTACTTATCTCTGTATCTCTCTCTTTCTCTCTCTCTCTCTTTCTCTTTACTCTATCTCCCTCTCTCACACTCTCTTTCTCTCTCGTAAAAAAGAAATATTATATTTACAAGTGTTTTGAAAATCAACAATAATCATGAGAGGGCAGTTTGCTGCCGCCTCCTCAGGCCCCTGTTGTTTATGCTTAAGATTAATAAATTTTATCAAATTGCCTGTTTGTAAAAAAGATAATCATATTCTTATGAAAATTAGTCGTAACAAACATTTAGTCGTATTGGCTTTAAATATTAACCTTGCTAGTTCAAATATCAACAAAGACAATCAGTGAATTCTACATTTGCAATTACCCACTGGCTTAAATTGGCTGCAATTTAAATTTATGCTTACTTCAAGTTTTTAACTTCGTTCCTTGTTTTTATTGATTTTTTGTCTTTTAATTTTTGGTCTTTACCAATAAAATTTTTAAATACTTCGAAAAATAACTTATATTCAAAAACCGCAACCTAAAATACAACGTTAAGGACAATACATTATATTTACAGCATTAATGTATTATTTCAAAATTTTGATATTTAAAAAAATATTCTTAATGTTTTGATTTTTAATTTAAGAAATAAAATAATTTAATCTGAACGAAACTTAGAAAAATGTTTTCTTGAATAATTTTAAAGGTTTTTTTTTATGAAATTTCTAAAATCTTGATTTTAAATAAGGTTTTCCAATGTTCATTATTGTCGTGAAAGGACTTTACCTTTTTTGTTACTTAAAAAGAATTGTTCTAGAGTTTCCGTTACTATTTACGAGGTTCACTCAATTAAATTCATTAAAGGAAGAGAAGTTAGAGCCTGTCTATTATGATACCCTGACCTTTCTGGCAAACTTATCCGCGGTTGGAAAAATAGTACAATTCAGAAGCCTGTCCAGCATGCCACCTATAAAGAAAGAAAATACCCAGCTCTTATCCGTTCATATTTTCTTAACGCGTTTTTGAATCTTTGGGTACTATGGGCTGTGGTTTGTTCTTTTCTAGATTGCAGCTACCGCTGAAACCATAAAGACTGGGCTTATCTCTTTAAGCGAGAGAACATTTGAAGTTTCTTAAGTTTTGCCAAGTCTTACCTGGTCAATTCCAGAAATAGATATATTTTTTTTACAACTTTCATTTTATTACCTCAGGGAGTTTTTGCAAAAAAATCGAGCACCTTCCGAAAATCATCACCTCTATTTAGAATGTAATGAAATTTAAAGGCTTTTTTAAAGACACTATTTGACCTATTTCAAAGATTCATTATTTGAACTCTAAAAGAGAGAGAGAGAGAGAGAGAGCTGAGCAAGAAAAGTTGTCTTAAGCTTAGTTAAGACAATGGCCAACAATTTTAAAAAAGTTACGACGCATAGGTTTCCACTTATCTGCAATGAAAAAAAAGATAGTTCAAATGATAACATGCATCCAAGGTCAAGTAAAAAAGGTTGAACTTCGTTAATTTTTTTTAACAAGGTATTTTTTTTTAACAAGGAACCTTTTGAAATATTTACAACCTCAGGTTTATTTTCGTTTTGTCTGTTTTTTGAAGCTTCGACTTTAATTGGGTTTATCCCTCTATTTGTGTATATCAATTCTCATTTGACCAATATACGAATGAAAGAAGTTGAAGAGGTAAAATGATATTCCTGAACGTCAAATTCAAGAAAATACACATTTTTAAAAGCAAAAAAGAAAAAAAAATCAACTAAACCAAAAGGACCCGAGGTTATTTTTTCTACCGACATTTTTTAGAGTTTACTCGCTCCTATAATTTTAAGTAAGAAGTAGTATATCTAAACAGGGGTGGATCCAGGATTTCTTAGGGGGGGGGGCTAAATTGGGTGATCCGTAAAACATTTCTTAGGGGGGACACAAAATAGGTTGATCCGATAAACACGCGTTAGGAGCAAGTTTAATTAACGCAAACTTGAGTTAATTAAGTAAATTACACTATTTTAGACTACACTAGGGGGGAGAGGTCAAGCCCCCCACCCTCACCCCCCCCCCCCTGGATCCGCCACTGTATCTATAACTGAAATCGTGAAAATTGGAAAAACAGAAAGAAACTTTTATTTAAAAAAAATAGACTGGATTCTTTTAAATTTAATATGGTCATCTATTGCACAGTCAATTTTATGGTTTATACACATGCTTTATCTATTGAACTTTGGGTATCTTGTGCATCTTTTTAAAGTACCAACAACACCAAAAATGAAATCTAATTATTTGAATTGATTAAGTGGAAACTTTTACCGCCATATAAATATTTAAAAATTAGGATAACCCATGCACTCAATTTTAAATGAACAACACCTCCATGTGCAGCTATGTAGTTTTACACTTAAGAGGCACCGAGTTTAAGAATAAGGAACGTGTGGGAAAAATCAGCAGAAGTCCTGTGGTTGCGTAGCGGGTTTGATCTCACTTTGTTAATACGGAACGCAGAGTTCAGACACAGCTGTAGGAACACACTGCAGAGCCGGTGGACTTCTTATAGTCAAGAAGCATCGTTAACCCTATACAATACAGTATAAATCAGCAGAAAATGATTGAAAAAAATGCATCATCATGGAGCTCTAAAAACTGTAACTTTGATGATTGCTGTAGCAAACGACAGTCACTGCCATAAATCTAAGCTATGCATTAATATGGATATTATCAAAACCATTTAAGGTTAAACATTTCAAATCATTATTTAATCGACTTACTTACAAAAATCTTTTTAGAAAGAACAACAACAATTAGCTAACTTATTCTGTTATATTAATCCTTTTACTTGACTATTGATATGCCAAGGAATCTTTATTCTCTTGTGATTCCAAAAAATCACTTGTCTTACTTAATTTTTACACGTTTTCACTAGCCTAAGTTTGTTCAAAAGCTCTATTCAACATAAGGGTTTCGACCCATCCAGATTATTGCATTATTCAACAATCAGATGCAGAAAATTTGGGCGTTTCAGCAATTTGGATGGGCTTATTTGTAAACAAGAAAAGTTTGTGCTTGTTTCTTTTATTAATAAAAAAAAAACTTTCCAAAAAACATGTTTTTCAAAGAAAAGTAGAGGCCATTTTAAACATAAGCTCAGGAGATAAAAATACCTGTTAAAATTCAATACCTGTCAAAAATTACTATTAAAGAATAAATGAAAAAACGAACAGAAATTAAATAAACAATCATAGCAAAAAACATACAACAAGTAATAATATAAATGAATATATAGATCTTAAAGCGAGTGATGCTTCGATTGAATATGAAAATCAAGATTAAAACGAAAAAAAGTATTTTGCTATTGAAATATAAATGTAACTCAAAACGAATAGAAATTAAATAAATAATCAATGCAAACAAACATACACTAGATATTAATGTAAATGAATTAATAAATCTTAAAACGAGTGAAACTTAAATTGAATATGCAAATCAATCTTAAAATGAACAAGAATCACTACAAACAAGAGTTTGGGTATCGCCTCCTTCTCTCACTTTAAAAGTCTAAAACCTACTGCGTCATAGGCGCTTTAGTGAAAACCAATTTTATTACAAATATTTTTTTTGTACTTAAAATTGAAAATAAACATTAAAATTATAGTAAAATTTGGAACTGATGAGCTTTCAGAAATTAATATCATTATACATCAAATATTGAGTTTAATTTATTAGTTCTTTCTAAGGCTGTTCAAGACGAATATAGTTTTACTACAAAGAATAGTTTGGATACTGCCCCTTTCCTTAACTGTAAATAAAAACTAAAAGCCTACTGCATTATAAGCGCTTCACTGAAAACGAATTATATTACAAATATTTTCTTTTTCCAGTTCTTACAGCATTGAAAATAAAAATAAAATTAGAGTGAAACAAATTCTTGTACTGATGGATCTTTCAACAACTAATATTATTATATATCAAATATTCAATTTGATATTGTGTATACTTTCCAAGACTATTCAAGACGCATATAGTTTTCAGTAAAGCGCCAATGACGCAGTAGTAGAGAGGGGTCAGGAGGTCCGACGATCACCACATGGCTTATGGTTTTCTCAGTGAGAATGAAAAAACATGAACTTTGTCACATGGAAAAACATGAATTTTGTCACATTTATGGTTGTTTTCATGGATGGATATGTGTGTTGGTCGATTTATTTGATGTTTTTCTCGGATTTCAACATCAAATTATGGATGTTTTATGGTTTTTGTCAGTGAGAATTTGAAAATCATGAACATTGTCACATTTATGGATGTCAACAGCAATTCATGTCTGTTTCATGGATGGTTATGTGTGTGGGTCGATTTATTTGATGTTTTTCTCGGATGTCAACATCAAATTATGGATGTTTTATGGTTTTTGTCAGTGAGAATTTGAAAAACATGAACTTTGTCACATTTATGGAAGTCAACAGCAATTCATGTCTGTTTTATGGTTTTGTCAGTGAGAATTTGAAAAACAGGAACTTTCTCACTGAGAAAACCATAAACCCCGTGGTGCTGTCACGAGTCAGGACACCGGTGCTGTCGACCTCAATTCACCTATCGTGAATCAATAATTCCCCTTAGAAACAACAAATTAATTTCCCCTTTCTTGACAGATCAATCAATCAATGACATCATCTGTCAGACTTTAAAAATTTTCGCCTAGAAACATTTCTCCAGGAATAGATCCAAATCATTAATGTCTTTGCCTCGGGAACAGTTCTACTGGTCGAACTCCAAAGGATATTAATAACCAAAGGCCATGGAAACAATTAGGCAAGAAACATCTTAGCGATGAATTGTTTTAGCGCGCGAAAAGGTTTCATATTAATTTGAAATGCGTTAGCGCAGAGATGCCAATAACAAAGGAACACGCTGAATTTCCGTTTAGTGATTATTTGGGCGAAACCGTTTTAGACAGGTTATGGAACTATTTCGGCGAAACAGATAGAGACATTTTAAAAGAAGATTTTTGAAGAGATTTTAGAAGAGAATTTGAGTGTGGTCGTTATAATACACAAGTTTCATTTGAACAGTGTTGTGAGGTCCTCTAACCCAACCCCAAAGGGTTCCAATCCTCCTACCCCAACCCCGAAGGAAGCCCCCGGTCCTCAAAAGCCCCCCAAGCTCCCAAAGGCCCTCCACCGGTCCCCAAATGTCCCCCAGGCCCCCAACTGTCCCCCCGGACCCTCAAAGGCCCCCCAAACTCCCAAAGGGCCACCGGCGCCCCAAAGGCCCACCCAGACCCCCAAAGGCCATCCCCGGGCCCCCAAAGGCCCATCGAGCTCCCAAAGGACCAACGGGGTCCCAAAGGCCCTCCACCGGTCCCCAAATGTCCCCCAGGCACCCAAAGGCCCTCTCTGTGCCCCCCCCCAAAGGCCCATCAAGCTCCCAAAGGACCAACGGGGTCCCAAAGACCCTCCACCGGTCCCCAAATGTCCCTCCGGCCCCCCCAAGGCCCGCCCTGGGCCCCAAAGGCCCACCGGTCCCCAAATGTCCCTCCGGACCCCCAAAGGCCCTCCCTGTGCCCCCAAGGCCCTCCATGTGCCCCCCTTCAATTATCAGAAAGTATTGTGACACAATGGATAGAACATATGAAATTATTGATGAACTTGAAGCCTTGGCAGCCACAATTAGCAATGTAAGTTCTGTTTTCATTTTTTATTTTAAAAATAAAATTTTTTTCCGTGGTCACCCTCTACTTTATTGGGGTAAACCCCCCCCCCTATACAAACGTCTCTATATTATGTTTATACTCGATAAAAAGTGTAAAATATGCTCTTTTTTCGTTACGTAAACACCATCCTTCCTTCCCCCTCTGGTTACGACCTTAATTCTAGCAAAAAGAAATAATTTTCTTTCGTTAAATTTATGCAATTTTAAGTGTCTATATCCTAGCTAAAAGCGATCATTGACTTCCGTCACTGTTGTTATTAACCGAACCTGGTTTTGACACAAGGCTCTCCGGCACGAGGCCTATAATTAGCTGTCACCCGTTCCCCTCTGTGTTTACGAACGTAGCAGCCAAAGTCAAATGGAACTGTTTCTCCGTCAAAATTAAAACACTTTGAGGCAATTGTAATAATTAGGCGCGGACGCAATGTGCTATTTTAGAGAACCGGTGAAATCTCGTTATTTTCAAATTAAGATCTAACAATATATTTAGGACATTGGTGAAAGGGGGAGGGGGCCATGCCTCAATTCTATCGCCATCATTGTAAGGTGAAAACAAACTGTTTCTTCGCGTGAAAAGTAAGGGGGTGAGTTTAAGAAAAAGATACATTGCTTTATTATGCGTAAATTGAATAGCATTTTTACCATATCTTTCGGTGGTGGGGAGGGGGTATTTTCCCATGTCTTTTCTCAGGGATATTTTCCGTGGGGGTTATTTTCCGTGGGCTGTTTTTTCTGGGTGTGTGATAAATACCAGCTATCGTAAAAGGATATGGAAAGATAAAAAATACCGTTAATACTTTAAATGCATCAAACAAGGCGTGCACAATGCAGATTAAAACCAGAAAAGAACAGAAACGCCTAAAAATAAGAAATTAGGCCGATTTATATAGGCCGGCTTTTGACGGGCTCAGTGAGCCGTAATTCTCAGATTCAAAAAAGGATGCAATTAGTATATTTCACGAAACCTGATTTGGGAGGTGTAGTTTGCTTTTTGGACTTTTCAGAGCTAGGATTCTTAGTCACTCATAGGTGTTTGTTGTCTGAAACTTCGGGGTTGGGATGAGTAGTTGGCTATTTCAGACTTTTCTGAGCTAAGGTTTCTTAGTATTTCGTAGGTGAATACTGTCTGAAACTTATGATTTGGAATATGTAAATTACTATTTAGGGCTATTCTGAGTTGGATTTCTTAGTCTTTTATAGGTGTGTAGTGTCTGAAACCTATGATTTGGGATGTGTAGTTTGCTCTTTTCGACTTTTCTGAGCTAAGTTTCTTAGCCTTTAATAGGTATGTGTTGTCAGAATATTATGATTTGGGATGTATAGTTTGCTATTTCAGGCTTTTCTGAGCTAAGGTTTTATAGTATTTCGTAGGTGAATGTTGTCTGAAACCAATAGTTTGGGATGTGTAATTTGCTATTTCCGACTTTTCATAACCGGATTTCTTAGTCTTTCGGAGGTGTGTGGTGTCTGAAACCTATGATTTGGGATGTGTGGGTTGCTATTTCAGGCTTTTCTGAGTTGGATTTCTTAGTCTTTCATAGGTGTGTAGTGTCTGAAACCTATGATTTGGGGTGGGTGGATTGCTACTTTTGACCTTTCTGAGCTGGATTTCTTAGCCTTTCATAGGTGTTTGTTGTCTGAAACATATAGTTTGGGATGACTATTTTGCTATTTTTGACTTTTCTTAGCTAGGTTTCTTAGACGTTCATAGGTGAGTGTTGTCTGAAACCTATGATTTGTGATATGTAATTTGCTATTTCTGACTTTTCATAACCAGATTTCTTAGTCTTTCGTAGGTGTGTGATGTCTGAAACCTATGATTTGGGGGTGTGTGGGTTGATATTTTTTGACTTTTCTGAGCAGGATTTCATAGCCATTCGTAGGTGTGTGTTGACTGAAACCTATGATTTGGGATTGTTAATTTGCTATTTTTGACTTTTCTGAGCTAGATTTCTTAGCCACTCATAGGAGTGTGTTGTCTGAAACTTATGATTTGGGAAGCACACGAAAACTTAAATGCACACAAAAACTTAAATGCACACAAAAACTTACACACACACACACACACACAAAAAAATTACACACACAAACAAACTAAAACTTACAAACACACTAAAAAACTAACACACACACACAAACTTACACACACACACACACACACACAAACACACAATATAAAAAATGAACACAAAAAAACAAACAAAAAAACGCAAAAAAAATAAACAACACACACACACTAAAAACTTACACATACACACACGAAAACTTACACACACACGCCAAAACTTACACACACAAAAACTTACACATGCACACGAAAACTTACACACACACACACACACGAAAACTTACACACACACTCCAAAACATAAAAACACACACACAAACACAAACTTAAACACACACACACACAAAAAAACTTACACATGAACACGAAAACTTACATGCACACAAAAACTTACATGCACACAAAAACTTACACACACACACACACACAAAACTTACACACAAACACACACACGAAAACTCACAAACACACACACCAAAACTTACACACACACAAAAACTTACACACACACACATACACATACACAAAAACTTACAAATGAACACAAAAAACATACAAACACGCTCGAAACACAATACACAAAAGAAAACCATTACACACACACACACACACATACAAAAACAAACAAAAAAACTCACGCAAAAACTCATACACAAACACACACAAAAAAAAAACTTACACACACAAAAAAGCCCAAAAACAACAAACAGAACCCAAATAAACAAAAACACTAAAAAAAAACAACAAAACAACAAAAAAACACTACACACACACACACACAAAAAACATACACACACAAAAAAACTCAATCATACAAATACACACACACACACACACACAAACAAAAACAAACACACAAATAAAAAATAAACACACACA
>NC_142811.1:24852724-24922724 GCF_049724085.1 Artemia sp. Qi Xiang Cuo
TAAGAATCCTAGCTCTGAAAAGTCCAAAAAGCAAACTACACCTCCCAAATCAGGTTTCGTGAAATATACTAATTACATCCTTTTTTGAATCTGAGAATTACGGCTCACTGAGCCCTTCAAAAGCCGGCCTATATAAATCGGCCTAGTTTCTTATTTTTAGGCGTTTCTGTTCTTTTCTGGTTTTAATCTGCATTGTGCACGCCTTATTTGATGCATTTAAAGTATTAACGGTATTTTTTATCTTTCCATATCCTTTTACGATAGCTGGTATTTATCACACACCCAGAAAAAACAGCCCACGGAAAATAACCCCCACGGAAAATATCCCTGAGAAAAGACATGGGAAAATACCCCCTCCCTCCACCGAAAGATATGGTAAACATGATCTTTAATTTATGCATAATAAAGCAATGTATCTTTTTCTTAAAATCACCCCCCTTACTTTTCACGCGAAGAAACATTGTGTTTTCACATTACAATGATGGCGATAGACTTGAGGCATGGTCCCCTCTTCCTTTCGTCAATGTCCTCAATATATTGGTAGATCTTAATTTGAAAATAACGAGATTTCACCGGTTCTCCAAAATAGCACATTGCGTCTGCGCCTAATTATTACAATTGCCTCAAAGTGTTTTAATTTTGACGGAGAAACAGTTCCTTTTGACTTTGGCTGCTGCGTTCGTAAACACAGAGGGGAACAGGTGACAGCTAATTATAGGCCTCGTGCCGGAGAGCCTTGTGTCAAAACCAGGTTCGGTTAATAACAACAGTGACGGAAGTCAATGATCGCTTTTAGCTAGGATATAGACACTTAATATTGCATAAATTTAACGAAAGAAAATTATTTCTTTTTGCTAGAATTAAGGTCGTAAACAGAGGGGGAAGGATGGATGGTGTTTACGTAACGAAAAAAGAGCGTATTTTACACTTTTCATCGAGTATAAACATCATATAGGGGCGTTTGTATAGGGGGGGGGGGGGTTAAACCGAAAATAGTAGAGGGTGACCACGGAAAAAAATTTTAATTTTAAAAAAAAAAAATAAAACAAAACATAAAATGCTAATTGTTGCTGCCAACGCTTCAATTTAAAAAAAAATTTAATATGTTCTATCCATTGTGTCACAATACTTTCTGATAATTGAATGGGGGCACATGGAGGGCCTTTGGGGCACAGGGAGGGCCTTTGGGGGTCCGGAGGGACATTTGGGGACCGGTGGGCCTTTGGGGCACAGGGAGGGCCGTTGGGGGTCCGGAGGGACATTTTGGGACCGGTGGAGGGCCTTTGAGACCCCGTTGGTCCTTTGGGAGCTCGATGGGCCTTTGGGGGGGGGGGCACTGGGCGGGCCTTTGGGGGCCTGGGGGGCATTTGGGGACGGGTGGAGGGCCTTTGGGTCCCCGTTGGTCCTTGGGGAGCTCGATGGGCCTTTGGGGGGCCCGGGGATGGCCTTTGGGGGTCTGGGTGGGCCTTTGGGGCGCCGGTGGCCCTTTGGAAGCTTGGGGGGCCTTTGAGGGTCCGGGGGGACAGTTGGGGGCCTGGGGACATTTGGGGACCGGTGGAGGGCCTTTGGGAGCTTGGGGGGCTTTTGAGGACCGGGGGCTTCCTTCGGGGTTGGGGTAGGAGGATTGGAACCCTTTGGGGTTGGGTTAGAGGACCTCACAACACTGTTCAAATGAAACTTGTGTATTATAACGACCACACTCAAATTCTCTTCTAAAATCTCTTCAAAAATCTTCTTTTAAAATGTCTCTATCTGTTTTGCCGAAATAGTTCCATAACCTGTCTAAAACGGTTTCGCCCAAATAATCACTAAACGCAAATTCAGCGTGTTCCTTTGTTATTGGCATCTCTGCGCTAACGGATTTCAAATTAATATGAAACCTTTTCGCGCGCTAAAACAATTCATCGCTAAGATGTTTCTTGCCTAATTGTTTCCATGGCCTTTGGTTATTAATATCCTTTGGAGTTCGACCAGTAGAACTGTTCCCGAGGCAAAGACATTAATGATTTGGATCTATTCCTGGAGAAATGTTTCTAGGCGAAAATTTTTAAAGTCTGACAGATGATGTCATTGATTGATTGATCTGTCAAGAAAGGGGAAATTAATTTGTTGTTTCTAAGGGGAATTATTGATTCACGATAGGTGAATTGAGGTCAACAGCACAGGTGTTCTGACTCGTGACAGCACCACGTGGTTTATGGTTTTCTCAGTGAGAAAGTTCCTGTTTTTCAAATTCTCAGTGAGAAAACCATAAAACAGACATGAATTGCTGTTGACATCCATAAATGTGACAAAGTTCATGTTTTTCAAATTCTCACTGACAAAAACCATAAAGCATCCATAATTTGATGTTGACATCCTAGAAAAACATCAAATAAATCGACCCACACACATAACCATCCATGAAACAGACATGAATTGCTGTTGACATCCATAAATGTGACAATGTTCATGTTTTTCAAATTCTCACTGACAAAAACCATAAAACATCCATAATTTGATGTTGACATCCGAGAAAAACATCAAATAAATCGAACAACACACATATCCATCCATGAAAACAACCATAAATGTGACAAAATTCATGGTTTTTCAAGTGAGAAAATTCCTGTTTTTTCATTCACACTTAGAAAACAATAAACCATGTGGTGATCGTCGAACCTCCTGACCCCTCTCTACTCGCAGTAGATTTTAGACTTTTACAGTGAAAGAAGGAGGCAAAACTCAAACTCTTCTTTGTAGTGATTTTGTTCGTTTCAGGCTTGATTTGCATATTCAATTTAAGTTTCACTCGTTTTAAGATTTTATTTACTCATTTATATTAGTAGCTAATGTTTGTTTGGTTGCATTGATTGTTTATTTAATTTCTGTTCGTTTTGAGTTTCATTTATACTTCAATAGCCAATTTTTTGTTTCGTTTTAAGCTTGATTTTCGTATTCAATCTAAGCATTAGTCACTTTAAGATCTATTTATTCATTTATATTGTTAATTATTGTATGTTTTTTCTACGATTGTTTATTTAATTTCTGTTCGTTTTGGGTTTCATTTATTCTTTAATAGTAATTTCTGGTCGTTTTGCGTTGGAATTTTAACAGATATTTTTATCTGCTGAGCTTAAGTTTAAAATGGCCTTTACTTTTCTTTGAAAAACTTATTTTTCGGAAAGTTTTTTTTTAATTAATTTTTGTTCGTTTTTGATTGCAAAAAGTTGCATTTTTTTCAGAATTCCATATTTCAAAATCAAAATTTCTTTAAAAAATCAAATCTTCATGAAAGTATCAAAACTGGTATTAAAGTAACAATATTAAAGTGGAAAAAGTTTGCCCCCTTTGAAATGAGCACCCTTTGAAGTTTATACGACGACCCCTTCTATATGAAGTGTGTCTGGGAAAAAAAATAAATGGAGTGTGGGGGTAGGTTAGCTGCCCTCCGATCACTTTTTACTCTTAAAAACTGAATTACAACTTTCAATTTCCAATCAAATGAACCTTCTAGGAAGTTTACACGAGCATCCCTTCCATAGCAACCATATATGCCTCCCCCCCCCCGGCCTAACTTACAACGCCTACCCTCAGGCCCTGGGGGGCTGGGTTGACACCGGAGTTTTTTTTTATCTGAACATTGAACTTATTTTATCAAAATGTCTATCTCAAAATTTTTATATTATGCATTTAGGGCGTGGTGGGGGGGGGGGAGGGAACTAGTTACCCTCCAGTCTCTTTTTACTCTTAAAAAGTAAACGAGAACTTTCAATTTCCAATAAAATGAACCCTCTCTGAAGTTTATACAAGCGTCCCTTCCATAAAAACAATATATACCCCAAGAGCATTGCGTACAACGCTTGCCTCCGGGCCATGGGGGGTTGCGTCGACGCAGGAGTTTATCTTATCTGACCGTTGAATTATTTTTAATGAAATGGCTATTTTAAAAAATTTGTCGGATTGTCTTGGGGAAAATAGGGTGGTTGGGGGAGGGGGCTAGTTGCCCTCAGATATCTTTTGACTCTTAAAAAGTGAACTAGAAGTTTCAATTTACAATCAAATGAGCCCTCTCTGAAGTTTATACGAGGATCCCTTTCATGAGAACCACACACACCCCCAGGACAACACTTATAACGCCTACCCCCTGGGCCCTGGGGGATAGTGTTGACAGCGTAGTTTTTTTTATCTAATTTTTGAACTATTCTTAAAAAACTGGATATCTCAAAATTTGTAGCGGATGGGTTTGCAGAAAAAAGGCATGGGGGAAGCTAGTTGCCCTTAAATCTCTTGACTCTTAACAAGTGAACTAGAACTTTCAATTTCCAATCAAATGAGATCTTTATGAAGTTTATACGAGCATCCCTTTATAAGAACCATACCTGCCCTTAGGGCATAACTTAGAACGCCTTCTCCCAGGCCCTGGGAGACACTGGAGTTTTTCTTTTCCGACCTTTGAACTATTTAATTTTTAACAAAATGTCCATCTCAAAATTTTCATCAGATGGGTTTGGAGAAAGAAGGCGTGGGGGAGGGCTGTGTCGACCCCGGAATTTTCGTTATATGGTCTTTGAACTATTTTTTTAAAAAGATGACTATCTCAAAGTTTTTATCAGATGGGTTTGAGAAAAAGTGCGCGGAGGGGGGAGTGATAGGTGTCCTCCAATCTCTTTTGAATCTTAAAAAGTAAACTAGAACTTTCAATTTTCAATCGAATAAGCCCTCTTTGAAGTTTATACGAGCATCCCTTCCATAAGGAGCATATATGCCCCCAGGACATGTCTTAAAACACCTGCCCCCGGGCCCTGGGGGTTTGTGTCGACACTGAAGTTTTTGTTATATGATCGTTGAACTATTTTTAACAAAATAGCTATCTCAAAATTTTTATCGGATACGTTTAGGAAAAATGGCCATGGGGGGCTGATTACCCTCCAATTTCTTTTGTCGCTTAAAAAGTGAACTAGAACTTTAAATTTCCAATCAAATGAGCCCTCTCTGAAGTTTATACGAGCATTCCTTCCATAAGAGCCATATATGCCCCCAGGGCATAACTAATAACCCTTACCCTGAAGAGCTTGGGAGGGAGTGTCATCCTCAAAAATATAATTTCCAGAACTTTCAACTACGTTCATCAAAATGGCTATCTCAAAATTTTGACTGGATGTGTTTAGGGAAATGCTAGGCGTGAAAGGGGTGTTAGTTGCCTTCCATTCACTTTCGACCATTAAAAAGGGCACTAGCCATTTAAATTTCCAATCAAACGATCTTTTTCCGAATTTTCTATAATAAAGATTTCTATAAAAACCTTATATGTCGCCCGGGCAAAGATTACTACCTGTACTCTGAGGGCTCTGAGGGGGAGGGTCCGCATCCTCAAAAAAATAATTTCCAGAATTTTCAACCCCGCTGAACAAAATAGTTGTCTCAAAACTCTGATTGGATGTGTTTGGGGAAAAGGTGGGCTTGAGAGGGTGGTTAGTTGCCCTCCAATCACTTTCGAGTATTAAAAAGGGCACTATCCCTTTGAATTTCCAACCGAATGGTCCCTTTTTGAAGTTTCTACGACAAAGCCTTCTATAAAAAGCTTATATGTCCCCAGAGCACAACTTACAACCCTTGCCCTGAGGGCTGTGGGGGAGTGTCCTCCTCAAAAACATAATTTCTATCTGGAAATCAACTACGTAGAACAAAATGGCCATCTCAAAGTTTTGATTGGATGTGTTTGGGGAAATGATAGGCGTAGAAGGGGTGTTCTTTGCCTTCCAATCACTTTTGACCCTTAAAAAGGACACTAGTACTCTTGATTTCCAATCGAATGAGTCCTCTTTGAAGTTTTTACGACGACCCCTTCCATATGAAGTGCCTCTAGGAAAAAAAAGTAATTAATAGATAAAAAATAAAACACTAGAGCCACATGGCCTTTACTATAGGCAACGCTATAGCGTTGCCTCTGAAAGATTCAGTGTGGCAACCAAGGAGAGAATTTATGCCACAAGAA
Organism: Artemia sp. Qi Xiang Cuo; assembly: GCF_049724085.1. Lineage (NCBI taxonomy): Eukaryota > Metazoa > Arthropoda > Branchiopoda > Anostraca > Artemiidae > Artemia > Artemia sp. Qi Xiang Cuo. The sequence goes on from NC_142811.1 coordinate 24,858,702, forward strand.
AAATCTTAATAATCGTGTAACAACCAAAAGAAAGATCGTAGAAAATCGTGATTTTCAAGTGTGAATAGACCAAAGTGGCGCACGGGGGGGGGGGGAGGGAGTTCACTTTGACTTACTTAGCCCTTTAACCTAACATAACAATACAGTTTACCGTAATGTCACACGCCATTTTAGCTTATTTCCTAGCTGGGAGATAAGAATCGAAACTATCTTGGGAGGACTGCAGGTGTGTGGCTTTTTTAATACCCCTAGTTCTTCTCAATATTTTAGGTTGTTTGATTATTTTTGGCAGAATCTGCCAAAATGGACATCTGATGTCCAAAAAACTATGACCGTCGGAAAGAAGGAGAGTCATTACCACCAGCCCTAATCGAAACAGTACTCGTGTTGTCCGTTGGAGCTCCCTTTTATAATATTTCTAATTGCTTTCACTTGCATCATAAGGGCCAGGTTTCTATAAAAAAAATTTTTTGTTCTAATTTCATAGTTACCTAGACATTAAATGTCGTCGATACTGGCCACCTTGTGGCAGGAGGATCAATTCCAAACCATCAAATACAGGGGACTCTTTACTCTCTTCAAGTAATCCAAACTCACCGAAGTCGACCAAAGTAAGATTAAGAGCGATAAAACGAGGATTAAGGCTCTCAATATACTGGAAGACATCTTCAAGTAACGTGGGGTTGAAATCAGCTTCAGTTAAAACGTTTTCAATTACTTCGTTTTCCTGAAAAATAAATAAGCATCCAGTAATATACTGGAAATATACTTCCAGTAATATACTGGAAATATATTTCCAGTAACATACTGGAAGTGAAATTAATAACAAGTGTTGGGACTGTTGGTCCGGTTTGTTTCAGATGAATGTCCTTCCTTGTTTCTTTTTTTTGGGTTCTTTAATTAGTTCCTTTTCTCCTTTGTAGTAATTACTAATTTTTTCTTAATTTTGGCTCGGTCATTTTTTCCTTCTTTAAATGAGTAGGTTGTTAAAAACCCCGAGGTTTGAATTGCGCAGTTAGAGATGATTCACCGTAGTTAAAAGCTACTTTAGATATCAAATCTGGTTCGAATTGTTGGGGGTGAAAGAAGGGGCATAAAGCCGAGTCATTTGAAGTAAGGTGGTAACTGGTAAGCATTCGAATTGGCAGGAATAATTCGCCCACCGCCGCTGCAAACACGCGGTTGAGCGGTCTAGGGGAGGAAAAGATTATTATTTTGTGGATAAGTCTGATATACGTGTGATCTTGAATACAGTAAGCTTTTTTGTATTATATAATCTTTGACTTTTTAGCCTATGTGGAGTCCAAAGAGATAGTTAGAAATATTAGTGGTAACCCAGGATGGGTCCCCTTGGCCTTAGAGTTTGGCCACCTGACCGTTCGATCACGTTATCATACCCTGGGGCAGGGTATATTGTAAATTGGGTATTAACAAACCCTATATTTGCAGAACTGTTGCGGGCATCCCATGATAATATTTGGCACCGCCAGGTGCTTTCCCCTCCAGTAAGTGGTGTAACACCATTTTTGCACCAACAGGTGGTGATACCCGTACCTTACCACCCGAATAACAAGCAAAACTTCATATCATTTAATCACTTGCAGAAGGAAAACATCGTCGGGAACGCTCTAAAATGTGGGAGAATACATTTATTTTGCTTGAGAGTGCTATTTTCACAAACTAAACCACTAATATCTAAAAATCTTAATTACTATGCGTTTAAAAATACTCACAAGTTCTTTTCAAACATATTTAAATAATTGCATAATGTTTATATTAATACAAGTAATATCGAGAATGATCAATTTACACATAAAACAACATGTATCGCTTTTTTAGTTCTATTATCCATTTAAAACTAAATTGGTTATTTTCAGTAATTTTTATAGTATGTTAAGGGCCACAAGACAACAAAATCAATGATAACAGAATCTTTTTCTTATGCGGATATTTTTCCTCCTAGTAATTTTTCTCCTAGTAAAGAATCTCTTATATACGCCACGTCTTGCTTGATGAGTAAATGATCTGCTACAGTATTAATACCTATATAAACAAAAGATATGATTTCAGTAGGATTCATAATCTGATAATGTTAACACTATTAAATATATAGTGTTATTTTCAGAATTTACAAAAATATACATATAAGCAACAATGAAATGATTACAGCGTATGTACAAGCACCGTGCTTAGATATAGTTAGAAAAGTACAAGCTTAGGAACAGTCAATTTCCTAGCTGCAAAAACTGAATAGTCTCTAGAGCTTATGGAAGATTTACTGAATCACGTCAACAAATCTTCAATTTTACTCCTCCAACAACGTACAACAAAAGAAGCAATTTATTTAAAGTATTCCAAAAAAAAAAAAAATAAAGAACATTTAATTTCACAGCTGTTGCAAACTTATTCAAAGGTCAAACTTAATAATTACGAAATCAAGTACGCAAGGAGAAACGAAGACAATAACATGAACCCTACAGGTTAGGTTCATTATGTGTAGTATTGTAGCACGTTCATCAGGGTTGCCATCTGTATCCCGAAGGTTCTATTTTTGAAGTAATTTTTTTTACTGAAGGACCAAAAAATGTTGTGTAGCACGTACATTTGGGATATTGTAGAACTTTAGGAACTGACCGTGGTGGTAACCCTGCCCTAAAGATAAACCTTTGTGGAAATACCCTTTTTTGACCCCTCCCCCCCCCCCCCCCACCCAAGGAACTAAAAACTAAAAATTGTACAAAAATATTTGATCAAATTTTGAAACTTGTCGTAATTGAAGATGAGATTTTTTATTCATATTCCTAGGGTACCGGAGTTAGAAAGGTATATGGCCAATTTTAAATCCGAATGGTACAAAATTGGCAGCAAAGCACTCATTTTAAAGAGAGCCTTCAGGGTGTTAATTCTCTATTCAACCAAATATCAGTGTTATAATGTGCACGAGAAAAAATCAATTTTGTTACTATTGTTGTTACCTTTATGAGAGCTAATAAAGTACCTTATATATAAAAACGAACTATTTTCAATAAAAGTATTCTAAAATTAACAAAATATCTTACTTTATTTACGCTTGGATTCTTGTCATAAGATAGGTCCATATTGTCTGAATGAAAATTTAAATCTCGGTCAGATCCTGACTGATATACCACTCGGCTGTTTGGTGGCAAATCATCAATTCTTGGGTTTTCCTCCTGCAATGTAGACATACTAGCCTTGCTTCCATGACGGATTCCCAGTGCTGTAAGACTATCTTTGTCTTCTAGTGATGTATTCAAGTTAGCTTCATCAGATTGACTGCTGGTTCTTAGGCCCTCCTTATCAATTTCCACAAGATTGTTCACCAAATCTTCTAAGCTTTCAGATAGTATCTCACTGTCACCATCACTACTTTCAGAATCTTCTGTGAAAAAAAAAAACAACTGAAGACGAGTTGTGTTAAAATGTTTAAAACCAATAAATACTCTGGAATCACCAACAAAACCGATTATGAAGAATAAAGCAAAAGAATAGGTTTTATCCCCCTTATAGTATAAAAATAAGATTAAAATCCCCTAAACAATCTTTTGAGTAAATGCAGCTTCCTGGACCAAGAATAAATTATTTTTCAGAGATTATAATTTTCTATAGCTATTTCCAATGAATAGAAAAGAGGAAATCAGTCATAATTAGCAATAAACTTCTTTTAATGGACAAAAAGATGGTTGACTTGAAACTCTTCCAACATTTAACTAGTTAGCAGCACTGCTACTATATAATATTTGCCCAAACCTCAAATACAATCACCTAATGCAAAACTTAAGTACTGAAGGAGCCATAAAAATTTCACCTAACCGAGATAATTAAATCAAATACGCTTATTTTAGTTAGATATTCTTTTGTCCAATTTTTGATAATTTTGATTGTTTTTCATGAACTTTTTATGATGATACAGTTTTAGTATCTGTGAATTACAAAAACGGAAAAAAAAGCAGTAAAAGAGTAGTTAGTTTTTCGATTCCCCAGGCGGGCTTCTTTAGATCTAAAGACTGGGCAGCAGCTTTCAAGGTTACAGCAGCAGCTTACAGCAGCTTAAAAACAGAGTTGCCGGTTACTAATTTCAGTGCTCACAAAAATCAACTCAGGAATATAGATGGGACGATAGTCCCTGTAAGCGTACAGGGCAAGAGTGGGATCAGTACTTGTTAAAAGCATTAAGCTAGGAAAACAGAAGTCAAAAGTAGAGATTAAAGAAAACAGGGACAAATTTATGTTTGTGTATTACTCCACCCTCCCTTCACCTCAAAACTGAAAATATAAAGCTATAAAAATTAAAATTTATTTTATCCAAAAAGTTCCCATCATTGACTAATGTAGAGGAAGAAACTATAATACCATCTTTTTCACTTACTGGTTTCCCAAGGTGCTGCTATATCAAACTTAGAAGCTCCTGGGTCCAAAAATGGGTATGTTGCTACTCAAAGTTAATATTCTCAAGGAGCGCCGACCTGGGTACCAAAGGCCCAACTTTAGGCAGAATCCCAAAGGCCGGACTATATTTCTTATTTTTAACTAGTATTGCTACCAGGAAAGTGCAGGTGCTATTTTTGTGGAAGGGAGCATGTATTCATTATTATGACGTGACAACTTATTTTACGGAGAAGAAACAGAAAAAAAGAAGACGGAACTTCCCAAAGTTATTGTTTAACCAAATCATTGTTTAGGCCTATAGATTCCTTGATATTCTCTGTCAGGAATTGTTTTTCCTGTCAATGGGAGAATAAGTTGAAGAACTTCTTATGCAATTCGAAATGTGGTCTTACCTTGTGAATCTTCTTCTGGGAGATCTAAGAGTTCTGAATAATCGGAGTAATTGTTTTTGGCAATTACTGTCGGATGTTTCTTTTTCTTTTTATTACGATTTTTTTCAGCTGCCCTTGTCAATGCTGTAGCTCTGCCGATAGGCCTTGCTATAATTGCTTGACTAATCGCAGATAGAGGTTTTGATGCAGTCTTGTAAGAAGTGATTAAGTCCGATACTGTGTCAAAACTTTCTTCCTCTAAACAGTATTTTGTAACTTCGTTGATGGTGCCAGGATAAAACAGTATCTGAATAAAAAAGATGTTGTGACAATACACAATTTAAGAACATTTAGTGTCTTTTGTATATTACGTAATATAGGAGATGGAATTGCTGAAAATACAGAAAAGTGAGCATTGGCCTTTTCAAGTTTGTTGCCTTTGCATCTGAATGTTAGATAAAGCATGATATACTTAAATTTAAAATTTCAACCAAAACTGAATATTTCATATAAAACGCGATAAAATCACGAACTTAGTATTTGATATTTGTCTTAAATCTTAAAACCAAACTTTGAGCCAGAAGACAAAATCCCAAATGAAGAAGCCATATTTTCTCCCGGGAGAAGCCTTTTTTACCAATTGTGACTAAAATATCTAAAATTAATCGACGAGTACCTTAATAAAAGAGGCGTTATGACAATAGAAAATTTAAGAGCATTTAGCCCCCTGTATATACAGAAAAAAGAGCATTGATCTTTTGATCAGTTGACATTTTAATCTTCGATCATCTCAAAATTTTAATCGAATTATCCTTAAAATATAAAAAACAAATAACGTTCTAATTGTAAACATTTTGGTTGCAATTTGTAAATAGCTTCTTTCGGAAGGAAATACTGCTCCTTCATTTAAAATTTTGCCTTCTGGCTCAAATTTTGGTGTTAAAAAATCTTTCCTAACTTATATTTATGGCGCAAGTTTAAAAGCATGTGGTTCCAAATGATGTTATAAAATACATAAAAAAATTTAATACTAAAATAATTTTTGTTCTAAAAATAATTTATCCCCTAAATTTCAATTAAATGACATTACCCACCTCCTAATCTTCCTGCTTTCACTCAGGGGCAAAGAAGTTTCTTTTATCCCAAAAATAAATTTAATGAGTTGCCTGTTTTAGGTTGTCTCTGTATGCAAATTATATATTTGAAAATTGTGCAAATTATGTATAATTTATGTTTTCAATTTTTTTTTCTTCTGTTCGTTCATTTTCCCTTTTTAGTAATTTAATTTCTAGGGTTAGGTAGCTTGGTATGAGGGTATCTAACAATTGTCATTCAATATCCTAGTCTGACTTTTTCAGCTTAATCTCCTTTCCTGGCAATATTTCCATGCTTTTTTTCTTTTAATAAATGTATCTCTATATATCTATGATTGATTAGAAAAAACATTTGGTGTGTCATTAGAAAAAAAGTGGACACATATGTACACGGGAAGGGTAGAGGTCCCAGAATGTTACTTAAACCTTTTGTGGGATTTTTTTTAATGATGTTGTATAGACATTGGTTATTAAATACTTTTGAAAATATTTGAAGTTTTATCCGCTGCGTCGTGACTCGGGTTTAGATAAGATGTTCCTTAGATGAGACGTTACTTGGGTCATAATAGCTAAACTGAACAAACTGTTTGAATCGCTACCAGATTTGCGGATCTGCAGCATTCCCTTGAAATACTCTTTTTGTTTCAGTTTTGTTGACGATGTCTTGTCAGTTTGGGGACATGGGCATGATTCTCTAAGGAATGTTTTGGTGCAGTTGAACACTTTTGAATCAAATCATCAATTTACATTAGAGAGAGAGTGAGAATTTATTTAAAAAAAAATACAAAAACTTTGGATCGACTTTATAACGCAGTATCCCTTCCCCATTTCCTGTATCTAAGCCCGTTTTGGAGAATGTTTCCCGAGCCAGAGAAAAGAAAGCTCAGATCCGCGTTTTTTAAGTATGCGAAGTTCTTGTAGCGGCTCCCGCCGTGGACAAGAAATTCGCACCTTGTTAAGAATTTTAAAATTGCGGACCCGACGCCAGCTATAATTGAACAAATTAAATGGTACAACGAGAAAGTTTCTTCCCACCCTTGGTACCGTTTGCTAGGGCAGTAAATTGCTGTCCATTTAATTTTGTTTGCACATCTGATTTAGTCTTTTTACCGTCTTCTGTCATATTTAGACTAGTTGATTGAGTCCGTTGATTTTGAATTTAAGTTATCAAGTATTTTGCTATAGGTTAGGTTAGTTGGCTTGGAGTTATTAATCATATTGCTTATGTTTCTTCAGTACTTGGAAGTTTAAAAAGTAAAATTTCTTACATACCTGCAGTACAGTGTATAATTGAGTTTTTGTTTCTCGTCTTTGTAATTTGTTCGATTATGTGTAATGTGTTTTTTGTGTGCGTTTTTTTTTCTTTTTTAGTGATACTCCGTCTTTTGTACCTCTTCTTGACGGGTAATAAACAAATAAATAAATAAATAGAATAAAAAACAATAGAAGAAAGAAAAATTTGCCAAAAAGCCTTATGGCTTGTGCGGCCATTCTCGAAACTACAACCCGAAACTCGAAACTTATCAACTGTTATTTTGGGATTCCCCAAAACAACAAAAAACAAAACAAAAAACAAGAAAAAAAAATCACCTCTTGAAACCCTGTACTATACTAATCTAATGTAACAACACTATTGTATACAATTTCGTTACTTTAAGTACATATATATATATATATATATATATATATATATATATATATATATATATATATATATATATATATATATATATATATATATATATATATATATATATATATATATATATATATATATATATATATATATATATATATATATATATATATATATATATATATATATATATATATATATATATATATATATATATATATATAACTACAACTCGAAACTACAACCTCGAAACTACATATTCTCGAAACTACAACCCGAAACTCGAAACTTATCAATTGTTGTTTTGGGATTCCCCAAAAACAATAAAATATATATATATATATATATATATATATATATATATATATATATATATATATATATATATATATATATATATATATATATATATATATATATATATATATATATATATATATATATATATATATATATATATATATATATATATATATATATATATATATATATATATATATATATATATATATATATATATATATATATATATATATATATATATATATATATATATATATATATATATATATATATATATATATATATATATTTAGTCTTTTTACCGTCTTCTGTCATATTTAGACTAGTTTTTTTAAGTCCGTTGATTTTGAATTTAAGTTATCAAGTATTTTGCTGTAGGTTGGGTTAGTTGGCTTGGAGTTATTAATCATATTGCTTGTGTTTCTTCAGTACTTGGGAGTTTAAAAAGTAAAATTTCTTACATACCTGCAGTACAGTGTATAATTGAGTTTTTGTTTCTCGTCTTTGTAATTTGTTCGATTATGTGTAATGTTTTTCTTACCCTGTTTCTTAAAGGAGACCTTGGACTGTAGTCTTTTACAAGTTATGGGACAGTCCAAATGATAAAATTTTGGCTAAGGGTTGTACAGTTACCCAGTGATACGCTACTGAAGGCTGTATATGATGAGTTACTTCAGCTACATAGGAAAAGATCTTGGCCTTTTAAAGTTAAAGAGGTACTGGATAAGACAGGTTTTTCTTTCGCTTGGAATGATGGCCTTGGACCAACTAGTCAACAATTACAGTTGGACAAGGAAATCAAGCGAGTGCTGGAGGACCAGAAGATACAGAAATGGGGTGAGGAGATTAAGAATTCGGAAACTTTAAAGTATTATAATGAGGTTAAGATAATTTACGGTCAGGAATTTTACTTTAAGTTAAATTTACCGTCTAGATACCTTACATATTGGATGCAGCTACGATCTAATTGCCTTCCGATTCGTTCGAGATTAAAAGTTTTTGAGAGGAGCAAAAGTGTCCCGGACGGCAGGTTTGCTTGCCCTCTTTGCCAAGAAGAGGAGAAGAATTTGGAGCATTGTCTGAGTCGTTGTCGAGGTCTTTTGGGGGTAAGGGAAAATTTATTTGGGAATGATGGAGTGCTGCTTCCTGATGCCTTGAAAAGAACCTCGTCCAACTTTATTTGTCTAGTGGGAAGATATCTTGATGAGTTTTTTGCAAAAAGAAGAGAGTAGTTTTTATTATTTTTTTTTATTATTATTATTATTGTGTCGAGTGCTGTAATTTGTTAATCTTGTATGTTATTTGTGTACCTTGCCATATTTTGGCTTGAAATACACGTTATCTTATCTTATACATTGTATGTACTTTGAGAAACTAAGTCTCATCCACTGTTACACCAAGATATTTCACAGACGGTACACTCTCAATACGGTAAGATCCCACATTTAATTCCTTTAACGAAGGATAATAATCTAGAAATCTAGAAAAATAGTTAGTAATTCACTTTCTGTTCTTACTTTCACCGTAAGACATGCATCATCCGCAAACAGCAATAAAGCTTGATTAGGGCCCCGTTGTTATTGGGCTGGAAGATTAGAGCTGGAAGATTAAGGGAAGCTTCCTTTTTCAGATGGTTTAATTTTAAAAAATAATCCTGATATTGAATTTTTCCATCTGTTGGAAACCCACCCAAAATAATCGTTATCTGCATTTCTCGTCAAACTGTCAAAGAGGGGGTAGCAATCCCTTTAGTCGATTGACTTCTAAATATCAGTTTACATAATCAAGTAGCCTCTGAATTATGTTAAAGCTGTTCTATTCTGTAATCATTATCCCATTAAACTTATTGAGAATGTAATATATAGAAAATTAAAAAATTTTAACAAGAAATTAATGAACTCATCCCCCTTTTTTTAGTTATTCCTACAACTGATAACAAAACCTTTACCACTTAACCATAATCTAAAGGTTGAACTTTTTTTTTCATTTCTGGAAAAAAATAAAACTAACCCCAAACTGGGTAGTGATATTGTCTCGTGTTCTTGTGGGCAGTTTTAAATTGGCAGAACACGTCAACAGCTGAGAGAACAACTACATATACATAAGATTTCAATAGAGGAATCTCTGAGATGTGAAAAAAAAACATGATGATTTTGATTCTGCCTTGGCCCTCCACATTTTTGAAAATCTCGATCATTTATTTCTTTTTGAAGAGGCAACTTTAATATCCATAGCAAGTGGCTTAACACATTGTTTTAGGGAGGCAATTGAAATTTAAAAAATAAAACATACCTTGTTTTAAATATATATTATGGAGATATTCTTATAAACCCAGTTTACAATAACTTAATATTAAATATTCAGACAACATTTTCCACAGTTTAAATCAAAATAATCTGGCCGCACTATTAATATAAATCAAGTCAGTAGGCAAGCTATGTTAGGCGCTAAGCAGAGAATTCTTACCCAATCTAATTTGCAAATAGTCTTTCATTTATTCTGGCTTGGTTTTTGTTTGTTTGATTCAGTGTTTCTTCTGCTCTGTTGGAGTTTACTTTCAAAAAGGTAGCTTTTTTTTAGCACTGAAGACGGCTTGGCGGATGTCCTTGCCGAAATATCTGCTTTTGTGCTTTTCGTTTCTTTTCTGTCTATTGGACGATAATACCCTGGTTTCCCGATATTTTTTTTCATCTAAATGAAGTCCAGTAAAGGAATTCAATCACTATAGCACGGTGCATATGACAGAAAGCAGGACGAAGCAGGATGTTTTTGATATTAATTTTCTCTTAATACTGGAGTATCTAAGTATAGTCCAATAGAGTAATTCAATTACTATACCACGAGGCAGGACAAAGCAGAGTGTCTGTTATTCTCACCTTTTTCTTATATTTATTTTTATTGTAAATGAAAATGGAGTATCGTTTAAGAAACTATTCAACCAATTAAAACAGAAACTAATTGCTTACCTTCCTAACGATGTAATGGAGATTTTGACTTTTCCATCGACAACTCACAACGAAATGAGGATCTACTGAAGATGTACCTGTTACTCTTACTAAGAAGTCTCCGTCATTTTTCAGCAGTTCTTCTGCTGCGGTCCGTGGTAAGCTTCCGTGAAACCATGGCCATGATCTGGGATCATCTTTTGACAACTGAAGTTCAAAATTAAAGTATCTTAGAAGTGTTTTAGACAATTATGGAAGTAGTTCTTTATATTTTGCAATCATATAGTTGAACCTTAATAGGTTTTTGGAATTTTGCATTTTCACCTTGCAGATGAAAATGGAAATGCAGATGAAATCGATTGCAAATTTCTTTATTGGAAATTTTTTCGCACATATAAAATAAATTTAGGGACCACATTATTTTTACATACTATAGTAAAACGATTCATACAAAACTGAAAGAATAACCCATTTTCCTCCTTTTGAATTGTTAAAGCCCTCACACATTTGAAGTTATAATCCAGATGTGATATTTTAGGAAATATTGATAATACACAGTCTTAGAAGTGAAAAGTTAAATTTTTCTTTAAATTTTTACTAGTATGCTTTAACCATTATTGTAATGAGTTTGTATGACAATCTTCTACGCTATTTAACTATCTATTTATTTAAAAAAAACTGAAGAAATACTTTTATTTAGGTATTTGTCTCTTCTTATTTTATTTCAACTTCTACTAAGTGAAAATTAAAAAGAAATTAAACTCGGTTTCAAGTGAAACAGTTCAGTTTCAATTATTCATAGAAGCTTAGATAAATCGGAGTTCATAAATAACAATATAAACACTAAGACAGAGGCATAACTGACGAGCCACAAGTTACAGAGCAGTTGGGAAAGTCCAGTCAAGATGTAAACAGGACAGAAACTAAATATCAAATGTTATACAAATATACAAATAACATATAATTCACCCACGAAGCAAGACTTGTGATTGGGTGGATAACATTTAAATGACATATCGATAAGATGAAAAAAAGAGTGATAGTTCCTCACTATAGTCCAGACGAGAAAGCTAATGGTGAATGTACTAACTGTTGAATATATAGGAAACCCAATGTGTCTAAAGCTCATAATTTGAATATAATATATTTCTACTCGTTTTCCTAAGACAAACTGAATTACTAGAATTTTTGTTCTATCGTCTAAGTTATTTAAAGCTACTGAAAAAAACAGAACGGAAACGGCAAAACAGGATTAGGAGTAGATAAGTCTTTAAACTTAAGAAAATAAAATATTAATTAATAACCAGTTTTGCAATTTCGTGTCGGATAAACTGTGAAGCAATTACTTTTGCTAGTTTTCAGTTTTAACGTCACTCCTGACTTCTATCAGAAACACTTTGTTTCAAAAAGATTAATTTCTGCCTGTTTTGGGTTTTTTGAATATACACAATAAATCTTGCAAAAAGACCTTTGCAAAAACTTTTCAAATTCAGGGAGACAGTGACCTCCTCTTGCCTCCAAATGACAGGAATATGTTTAATGTCAATACCAGTAACCAGTTCATTCGCGCCTTGATGGGGCAAGGAAACAAAACTTTTATTTCGAAAAAATTCACTTGATTACAATTTTCGACAATCTTGCGATGCCTCAGTATCCCGCTAGCACATAAAAAAACGAAAAACATCAGCTTTCCATGCTCTTTTTCAAAGTTCCTCGCTGTTTACGCAAAACTTTGACTTTTCTTTTAAGAACGACTGCTGAAACACAAGTCTGTCGAATTGGAATAACAAGCGTTTTAAAAGCACTAAAAAGCTTCATTGTAACGATCGATTTGTTGAGTAGGGGGGCAGCCTCCCTAATATATGGAGTAATTTCTGTTCGTTTTAAGTTTTAATACTGCTCCTTTCATCTGAAAAGCTTGTTTTGTTTTTGTATTTATCCTATAGGATTTAATTATATATTTTATCACTTTTAATTCTTAAATTTGTGTTTTTTTGGGGCTGGGGTTTGAGTGATCATAGAAGGCTAAAATCAAATTACTTTGCTTGTTATTTGAAATAAGGAGTTCTATACATCTTGAATTTCCTAGATTCTGACTCGGAGTTTCACTCCCTGTTATTGAGATTAAATTAAAAAAAAAGGTGCCCCTCAAAGGTACTTCATAATGGAAAACATTCTAATTTACACCTGATGGACGCGTTCTAGGTTGCAAGCGGTGAACTGGTGACCTGTACTATAGTTGTTGGCTGGGACGTCACGTACAGAGGGAGGAGGACGCCCCTCAATGATTTCAGGCATTCGGATAAAAAATTGAGTTGATAAAACAGTGGCGCAAAGCCCAACTATTTTACTAGCTTCTGTTTTTTTTCTTTTTTTTATTAGGGTAAATCGTCTGATGGAAACATATTACGTAAAATCAATCAAAGAAGATCAGTCTGAGTCAGTGAAAAAAAATAAGTAATTTAGTATCACTTTCATAAACATCAGTCGGCAGAAATGACCAGCCACTCGGTAAATCCATTCCCCCCACCCCCATACATTATGACTAGTGACGCCAAAAAAGTACGAGTAATTGCTCGAACTTCTTTGTCCTAGCCTGTTAGTCTTTGCACTTCCATCACAGCGCAGCCCTTTCTACAGTTGTAACTAATTTCATATTTTCAATTCATTTTCTATAACCTAAATCTTACCCTGCTATGATAATTTACACCAAAAATAGCAGAAAATAACTATGAAAATAAAGTGTAAACCTGCCTATATTTTGGAATATAGCTAGAATTTTCCAAAATTCCTTCTTTTAATCATTATTTTTATTTGTCATGCATTCTCTGTACCTGCATAATTTTGTATGTGTGGAGAGTTTTCCACAGGGGGAATATTAAAATAAGGAAAATTTTCCTGGGTGAATTTTCCACGATGGAGAATTTCTTAGGTAGGGGTGAGGATTTCCACGGGAAGTTTTCCACGGGAGTTAATTTCCCGGAAGAAACTTTCTAGGAGGGAATACGCCGGACCCTTTACAGTGATGGGACCATCCTAAAGCTTTTCTATTGGCCAAATCAAATGCCTTTTCAAAGTTTGCAAAACTGAGGACTAAAGAGATTTAATTATGTCTTAAGAGATTACGAGAGAGATTACTAACGAGATTACGTTGCTGTCTTAAGAAAATCAAGCTTAATTGACAATTTTCCTACCTATTATCATTTACCTAAAACTTTCAAATAAAAAATAAATAAAATCAACTTGGCCAAACCTAGTGACTTACAGCTTTCAGTTCCCAGGCAAGTAATTGCAGTTCTTTGTTTCTCTCCTTCACCTAAAAAGTAACAAAGAACAATTAAAATAAATTAAATCGAGACAGTTCGCAAATCCAAACAATCCGCATCCTATTGTAGAGCTAGACCTGATTCCTTCCTTATGCAAATAGCTGCTTCTGTATCAAGGGGCCCCAGGCCACCTCATGAAACTTTATATTTCAAACGTAATTCCCACACATAAGTCCCCACGCCTCCAAAACCAATACTTGCAAACGTGCCTAGAATAGAGGTAACTGATATCCAATAGGGCTTATTTGTGTTCTTTTTCTAATTGTTTCACTTTAATTGTTTCAAACCCCATTAATTTTACCTTTAACCCTCCTCAAGAAAAGCTACAGTTGCATTAGGTATTGTCAAGTTTCAACTTATTCTTGTGTTTCCTCGTAATTTCTATTAATCTCTATATTACGATTTAAAGACTCAAATTATTCTAGCTGGTAACTGTGTAGTTTATCTTCTCTTCGCAACTAAAAAAAACAATAATAACAACATTTTCACCTAACTACATTCAGTAAATGTTTATTTATTTGATTTTCAGAGTCGTTTTGAGTTAAACTGAATTCCGTCCCAACTAAGGACAAAGTATAGGCTCTAAACAAAGTTTGTAGATTTTTTTTAATTGATAATATTTGACAGTATGAACCAACTGTTAATGAGAAATATGAGAAAAAATGACTTGTAAAATAAGTATAATTTTGTATTTAGCCTGCGGCTATGTCTAGACTTGTTACATTGTTGAACTTAGGATTCTAATGATCTTTTTTTTTTTTTTTATGCAAATGAATAATTTATGCAAATACCATGCTCTTGACGCCAAGTGTTTATCGATAAATGTGTGGAGAAAAGTCAATATATGGGCAAAGTTGATGACAGTGCTCCATTTAATTACTCCAGCTTTTATTCCTGCCTTATCTCCCTAAATTACGATCAAATAGATAATTAAATCTTAAAACGAGTGAAACTTAATTTGAATATGCAAATTTTCGACATAACACCATTAATCATGTGATTTTTCTTAGACCAAACTACCGTTCTATGCCGAACAAACAAACTTTCAAATGGGAATAAATCCACTTATTTAGATATTAAAAAAAAAAGACAGGTACAAAAGTCCAGATATTTCGATCACATGTACAGCGACCATCTTAGTAGAGATTAAATTAAAAAAACAATTTTTTTTTAACTGAAGGTAAGGAGCGACATTAAAACTTAAAACGAACAGAAATTATTCCGTATATGAAAGGGGCTGTCCCCACCTTAACGCCTCGCTCTTTACGCTAAAGTTTGACTTTCTCACAACTCTATTTTTTTTTAAACAATGAAAAACTTTAGCGTAAAGAGCGAGGCGTTGAGGAGGGGACAGCCCCTTTCATATACGGAATAATTTCTGTTCGTTGTAAGTTTTAATGTCGCTCCTTACTTTCAGTTAAAAAAACTTTTAACTGAAACTGTTTTTGTTTTATTTAATTTTTGAACGTTTTTGAATAAATGCAGGTTTTGATCTTGGCTCACAGTACATGAATAATTAAAACAAAATTTTCATATTAATTTACTTTTATTTGGTTAAATAGCTTTCTCGAAACTTGTTTCATTTTATTTACGAACGTTTTTATTAGTAATAAATATACGTAACTTACAATTAACTTACGTAACGAACTTCTATATTCATATATTTTTAATACGTATATTAGGGGGTTCTCCCCCTAGTCAACACCTTGCTCTTTGAGCGAAAGTTCGAATTTTGTTCCAATTCTTTAAAAATGACCGCTTAATCACAAAGGACTTTACTTATAATAAATAGCTATTATGAAATTACTTAAAAAATCTCTGGCTTAAAGAGTGAGGTATTGACTAGGAGGTGAACCCAATCCTATATGTAATATTTTATGTTTGTTTAAAGTTTTGATGTTGCTACTGTTGCAGTTGAAAAACTTGTTTTTTATTATTATTTAATTTCTGATCTTTTTTTAAATAATGCTGGGAAGTCCGGCGTCCCCTTCATAGCAATGTCCCTTCCCTCATGAAAACTTCCTTCATGGAAAGATCCTCTTACACAACCCCCGACCCCAGGCACGTACGCAGGAATTTGTATCGGGGGGGGGGCAAATCCTTCAAACCCATTATTCTGTGAGAAAAATCAGAAAATTATGGGAAAGTGAAAAAAATCGTGAGATTTCGGGGGGGCCCAGGCCCGGAGGCCTCCCTCCCTGCGTATGTCCCTGGCCCACCCCCCCCCCCACAACCACGAAAAATCTCCCCTGAAAACATCTGCACTGTATACTTCCCAATAACCAATACTATATGTTAACATTGGGTAAAGTTCATAGCTTTCCGCCCTCCTCCCTGGAACTTCGGGGGATTAAGTCATCCTAAAAGACATACTTATAATATTTTCGAACATGTTGAACAAAATGGCTATCTCAAAATTTTGATCAGGTGGCATTGGGAAAACAATGAGCGTGGGAGGGGGCCTAGTTGCCCTCAATTTTTTTTCACTTAAAAAGGGCACTAGAACTTTGAATTTCCATTCCAATGAGCCCTACCACGATATTCTAGCACCACTGGGTAGATACGATCACCCCTGGGGAAAAAAAATTCAAATAAACACGCACCCGTGATCTTTCTTCTGGCAAAAAATGCAAAATTCCACATTTTTGTAGATAGGAGCTTGAAACCTCTGCAGTAGGGTTCTCTGATACGCGGAATATGATGGTGTGATTTTCATTAAGGTTCTATAACTTTTAGGGGGTCTTTCCCCCTTTTTTCGAAAATCAGCCAAATTTTCTCAGGTAACTTGTGATGGGTAGGATTAAAATTGATGAAACTTATAAACTAAAATTTATGAAACTTTTCTTTAGTATTTGTCTTTTTGTATATGGCTTTAATTGGCTTTAAATACAGATTATTATTATTATTATATATTTGAAATCAGCATTAAAATTCGATTCTTTTGATGCATCTATTTGTATCAAAATACCGTTTTCTAGAGTTTCGGTTACCATTGAGCCGGATCCCAATAACCAATACTATATGTTAACATTGGGTAAAGTTCATAGCTTTCAGTTCTCCTCCTGGGGGCTTCGAGGGATTAAGTCATCCTTAAAGACATAGTTATAATATCTTCGACTACGCTGAACAAAATGGTTATCTAAAAATTTTGACTGGGTGACTTTGGGAAAAAAATTAGTGTGGGAGAGGGCCTAGTTGCCCTCTATTTTTATTTGGTCACTTAAAAAGGGCACTAGAAATTTTAATTTTCGTTCCAATGAGCCCCCCCACAATATTCTAGGACCACTGGGCCGATACGATAACCCCTAGGGAAAAAACAACAAATAAACACGTATCCGTGATCTTTCTTCTGGCAAAAAAATGGAAAATTCCACGTTTTTGCAAATATGAGCTTGAAACCTCTACAGTTGGATTCTCTGATACGCTTAATATGATGGTTGGATTTTCATTAAGGTTCTATATATTTTAGGGGGTCTTTCCCCCTTTTTTCGAAAATCATCCAGGTTTTCTGAGGAGCGTAAATTTTGATAAGTAAGATTAAACATGATGAAACTTATATATTTGAAATCAGAATTAAAATCTGATTCTTCTGATGTATCTATTGATATCAAAATTCCGTTTTTTAGAGTTTCGGTTACCATTGAGCCGGGTCGCTACTTACTTACAGTTTGTTACCACGAACTGCTTGATACTGAAATAATACAATTAAAACTAGCATATTTATATACAACAAAATAAACAACTTTCTGGGTCATTCAGAAAATAATGAACTTCCGGACTATTCATTAGATTGTTTTCAGAGAGTGTTCATTGACAAAGTTTATTCAAAGCTCTTGATGTAAATTTTCTTCTTTATTCTTGCCCAAATGTAAAACAACTTTCCCATGAAGGTGGCAAAGCCTTCCGTGTCTTCTAATTGCGAACCCAATGTTGAGTTTATAGTTGTTTAATGGGTTGGTCTCATTTCCTTATATATACAACGTATTTTCGACGTAACACCTTTAATTACGTAGGTGATGTTTTCTTAGACCACACTGCCGTTCTATGCCGGACAAATAAACTTTCAAATGGGGATAAATCCATTTATTTAGATAGTTAAAAAAACAGGTACAAAAGTCCAGATATTTCGATCACATTTACTGCGACCGTTTCCAGTAGAAATATTAGAATAATAAGTTAATAATAAACTAAAATAGTAAATTAAAACAATGAAATTGTTCAGTAGAATGGAATTGTGTATTTTTTTGCTAGAAGAAAAATCACGGACGCGTGTTTATTTGTTTTGTTGTTGTTGTTTTTTCTTGGAGTTATCGTATCAAATCAAGGGTCCTAGAACATTTGGAGAGGGCTCATCCGAACGGAAGTTAAAAGTAATACTGCCCTTTATAAATGATCTAAAAAATTGGAGGGCAGCTAGCCCCCTCCCACGCCTCTTTTTCCCAAAAATTGTCTCATCAAAATTTTGAAGGAGCCATTTTCTTCAGCATAATTGGAAGGTTCAATAACTGTGTCTTTGGAAATAACATGACTCACCACATCCCCTGGGGAAAGGTCTTTACCCCCAATCAAAATTATTCCTTGGAAAATACCACCCTTTTCACAGAAAATTACTCCGAAAATGTCCCCAGTCCCCAGTGTTCCCCAGTAACAAAAATACTACATGTGAACGATATGAGCAAATTGTGTAGCTTACAGCCCTCTTTCTAGGGGCTCTAGAGGATCAAGTCATCACCAAAAGCACATTTATTGGACCTTTCGACTATGCCGAATCAAATGGGTGTCTTAAAATTTCAATGTCCTTGGGGGAAAATGGACGTGGGAGAGGGACTAGGAGCCCTCCAATCTTTTTCGTCACTTAAAAAGGCACTAGAACTTTTGATTCCCATTAAAACAAGCTGTCTTTCGATGTAGAAGGACCATTGGCTCGATACAATCATCCCTGAAAAGAACAAAAAAAACAAAGAAAAAAAAAACAGATAAATGGCATCCGTGATCTTTCTTCTGCCGAAAAATACGAAATTCCACGTTTTTGAAAATAGGAACTTGAAACTTCTACAGTAGGGTTTTCTGATATGTTGAATCCGACGGTGTAATTTTCATTAAGAACGCTTGGATTTATGGTGGTGTTTTCCTCCTTTTCCAAAGATCAGGCAAATTTTCTCAGGCTCGTACCTTTTGATGGATGACATTAAACTTAATGAATTTGGAATCAGCATAAAAAGACAATTTTTTTTTATCTATCTTTTACCGTCAATGTTCAAAATCTGGTTAATGTCGACATTCACCGGCGAATAACCGAAATTCCTTTTTTTTCTGCTTGGATTCAATTGCTTTGCGAGTCGACATTTTCAGTCTTACACAAGCTATGATGGTAAAAGCTAAAGTTAGGTTCGGTTAGGTTATGTTAATTTAGGTTAGGTTAGGCTAGATAAGGTTAGGTTAAACTAGGTTATAAATATCAGAAATGGGTTAAAAACCTGACTTAACCTAGCCAAACCTAACCTAAGCTGTCATCATCAAACCTTGCATTAAACTGAAGAAGTTGACTGGCAACGCTGAGTAAAAACAAGGAGAAAAAGAAGTATTTCGGATAGTCACCGCTGAATGTCGGCATTCACGAATTTAGTATATTCACGATAACATATCTGTTGTTATCAAATTTCTGGTTCTTAAAGTTTCGGCAACTATTGGGCCAAGTCACCCCTTACTTACAGTTCGTTACCATGAACTGTTTGATATCTAAAACCTTGATAGGTCAATTTTCGGCAAAATTTTCGAATTTCTTATGTGAAGGATACCTAAGATAAATATGGAGCAGGGAGTTAAACCCTAGCCTCCCTTTCTTTAGAGAAATGTATTTTCATGTTACCTGTGGCAAAATTCATTTGCTCTGATTCAGTTCAAAAATATGTTGCTCAAGTCTGTTAAAGCTTCGTAAAGTTTGCAATGGGATAATTTCATTTCAACAGAAATCTCATCAACCCGGCTGAGGTAGCCTTTTGCAACAAAATTTGGTTAAATCGGGATACTAATAATGGACTTCCAGCTACATCTTTTGTAAGAAATATAAAATTTATGAACTTTTTAGGGTGAAAACGTAAACCCTTATTCTGCATTGTTCTATAAAGCGCGTATTCTCTATTTTACTCCATTATTTTTTTTAACTCACTTAAATACTTTGATTTCATTTAAAAAGCAAACAAACAAACTATAAAAGACATTATTGAACTTTTTTACTCTGCTTATTGCTGTAGGCAAAATAAGACAATATCAGGGACAACTCTTGCTTGTTGATTCTCTCATGAAATAGTTCCATCTCTCTTTTTGCCTCATTTTCTTATCATATTTTCAACTCAGAGCATCAATCAGGCAGTGCGTGAGGCCAAATTCTCACGAAGCCTCAGGTTTCTAGGGTTCATTGAACACTAGGGTTTGTCGAAGAAACATTTCTGCTACTTTACTTATCTCCTTTTTGTCTGACTTCCTTTAAATAAAATTTACTTTTAGGTGTTTAATGGTCTTTTTTATCGGCCAGTATTTTCTTTGCTTCCTCCTCTTTCTTGCTTTCTGCTCTTCTTAACTTTCTATCCTCCCTTCATCCTACTTAGTACACTCAGCTTCAGGGTGCAACTTGTAAGCTCTGGCAACCTTCAGCCCCAAAGGCAGTGGTTCTTTTAGTCATATTGGAACTAACTCAGACTTGATCTGAAACTTATTTAAAGCATCAGAGACTACTTAATCGGGTGTTTAGCAATTTCTGTGCCATGTGATTACACACAAGCACGGTTGCCATCGCTGGTGATTTATCACCAGATCTGGTGATTTTCCATCCTCCTGGTGATTTTCTTGAATCTGGTGATTTTCGTTTTTAATCTGGTGATCTCTGGCAATTTTCATTTAATTTGGTGATTTTTTACAAAATTGGTTGACATTCCATTTATGATTTGTTTCGCTGTCTTACTGAGGTGAAATAATCAGTGACTTTCACATTTTATGTCTTGTTTTTATTTGTTATTTCTAAAGAGTGGCGTTATTTCGCACTTCTGTGTATCTTTTTAGCTTGGCAATCGGCTTCCCCATAGTTACAAATTTTAATTTATAAATACATACATGTGTGATAAAACGGATTGAGGCTCAGAAACGAAAAAAAAATCTCAGGTAACGAAAGCATAGTCCCAGATGAACATAGATTCAACAGCCTAGGCTAGGTCTTTTTCAAGAAGAAACCCGGGGGCTCAGTCTCAAGGGGCTCTCGTCTAAGTAACCAGGGAAATAAGATTTATCACCGCTTGTCTGATATTTCAGCTTAGACTTCACCCACGGCGATTTTCCGGAAGTAAAATAAATATATAAGAAATTGACACCATTTGAGTCGTGTTTTTCAGAGCTAAAGTTTACCACTAAGGATACCAACTATGGGAGGGGGATGATTAAAACCACTCATAAGTAAATGAAATTTGATTTTAGGACAAAAGAGGATTATTGGCGTTAATCTTTTCAATGGAAACCTAGAAAAAAGAAAAAGAAAAGATTTTGCAAAGTAAAGACCTAGAAAAGTATAATAGTAGTCAAATAAATAAAAAGGCTCTTCATGTCCAGTAACAGGATTTTAGGTAACAATTTCAGTCTTAGCCTGGAATTCCGGTTTTAGGAACAAATTCTCTCCCTTCTTGAGCAGCTGACGGCCTTTGAAAAACATAATGTCTTAGCTCAGGGTGCCCAGCGCGTCTTTTGGTGTAAAGCTTATCATTATTGTAAAATACTGGTGATTTCTGGTGATTTTCATGGTGAAAATCTGGCGATTTCTGGTGATTTTCTTGGTGAAAAACTGGTGATTTTTATTTCGTTGTGGTGGCAATCCTGTACACAAGTCATAATTAGTTCTGACCAGAAGAGATTCTGTTTGATTTCAACGTTACTGATGGGATATCCCTGATAGTTTTCCAGAGTAAAAACAGATTTCGCAAGAAAAACCCCTTAGTCAATCTCTGTTTTGGGCAAATTTGGCTACAACTGTAGAAAGTTTTTTTTCTAATTAAATTAAAAAAACAAGTTTTTTAAACTGAAAGTAAGGAGCGACATTAAAACTTAAAACGAACAGAAATTATTCCGTATATGAAAGGGGCTGTCCCCTCCTCAACGCCTCGCTCTTTACGCAAAAGTTTTTTATTGTTTTAAAAAGTTGTGAGACAGAGGCAAACTTTAGCGTATGGAGCGAGGCGTTGAGGAGGGGACAGCCCCTTTCATATACGGAATAATTTCTGTTCGTTCGACATTAAGTTTTAATGTCGCTCCTTACTTTCCGTTTAAAAAACTTGTTTTTTATTTAATTTCTGATCGTTTTTTAGTTAATGCAGCTATTATTTTGGCTCACCGTCATTGAATAAGTAAAAAAAATCTTCATAAAAATTTTACTCTTCTTTTGCTAAATGGCTGTCTCTAAATTTGGTTCTGACGTAATTTACAAATTAACTTACGTAACGAACTTCTATATTCGTATATTTTTCTTCTGACAAAAAATACGTTGCAGACATAGTTGCAGATTTTTTCAGATATGAGCTTGAAACCTATGTAATAGGGTTTTCTGATACTCTGAACCTAACGATGAGATTTTCATTAAAATTCTTTCACTTGTAGGGGATGTTTCCTCCCTCTTTAAAAAATCAGGTAAATTTTCTCAGGCTCGAAGCCTTTGATGGGTAATACTAAACTTAATACAATTTATATATTTAGAATCAGCATTATAAGCCCATTCTTTTGATACATTTATTGACATCAATATTCGGTTTTTAAAAGTTTTGCTTACTATTGTGCCGTATCGCTTGTTTTTTTTTATTATGTATATGTTATTACGTATATGAGGGGGTTCTCCCCTTATTCAATACCACGGTCTTTACGTTAAAAGTTAAAAAAAAATTTATTCACAAACCCCAGAATCACAAAGGCCGTTTAATTAGAATAGATAACTCTTTTGAAAGCACTAAAAAAACTGTAGCGTAAAGAGCGACGTATTGACTGGGGGGAGACCCCCCTCATATACGTAATAATTTCTGTTAGTTTTAAGTTCTAATGTTGCTTCTTACTTTCAGTTGAAAAAACTTGTTTTTTTTTAACTTAATTTCTGATCGTTTTTTAAATAATGCTTGGAAATCCGGCGCACCCTTCACAGAAATGTCCCTTACCTGAAAGAAACATCCTCCACGGAAAGATTCTCCCGAGTAAACCCCTCCTCCAGCCCCCCCCCCACCACAAAAAAAACCATACAGAAAAATTCTGTAAACATACCCAAAACCAATACAAAATTTAAGCAAAGGGCAAAGTTCATAAATTGCAGCCCATACCCTGGGAACTGTGGGGGATTAAGTCATCCTAAAAGACATATTTATTAGATTTTCGACTATGCTGAACAAAATGGCTATCTCAAAATTTTAATTGGGTGACTTTGAGAAAAAAGAGCGTAGTAGGGGGCCTAAATGCCCTCCATTTATTGGAGGGCACACATCGTGATCTTCGAGCAAAAAATGCAGGTTTCCACCTTTTTGCAGATAGGAGCGTGAAAATTCTTTATACAGAGTTATCTGATTAGCTGAATGAGATGGTATAATTTTCGTTAAATTCAATTAGAAATTCAATCGTATAAATTTTTTCATGTATTAGTTTTAAGCTTATTTAATTCTGGTTATAGAAAAGACGAATCTGATTTTTGGAATCTCTTTACAGTTAATTAAAGAAAACTTCAATTAAAACTACAATCTATTGTTTGAAAAAAAATTAGTTTTAAGAAAGTAAAAATTTAGAGTAAAGAGAGAGGCGTTTAGGAGGGGACAGCCAGTTTTATATACGGAATAATTTCTGTTTGTTTTAAGTTTTAACGTCGTTCCTTACTTTCAGTTAAAAAAAACTTTTTTTTTTTTATTTCATTTGTGAGCGCGTTTTATTTAATGCAAGTTTTGATTTTGGCTCACCGTGCATGAATAATTGAAACAAAATTTGTATATTAATTTTACTTTTAATTGGTTAAATGGCTTTCTCGAAACTTGTTGAATTTTATTTACGAACGTTTTTATTAGTAATAAATATACGTAACTTACGAATTAACTTACGTAACGAACTTCTATATTCCATTTATTTTTAATACATATATTAGGGGTTTGCCCCCTAGTCAATACCTTGCTCTTTAAGCTAAAGTTCGAATTTTATTCCAATTCTTTAAAAATGACCCCTTAATCACAAAGGCCGTTAATTAGAATAAATAGCTCTTATGAAAAGTAGAATGCTTATATTGAATTCTACCAGACGTATAGCAAATACCATGTTATTCTAACAGACAAATAGGAAATATCATGTTATTCTACGACGCCCCCGTACCAAACAGGTTGTGTGTGTACTTTCAAGTAATTGGGTTACCAGGCTCATTTAATACCGGTCCTATTAAGGACAAGTTTTTTCTGACGTAGATTTCTAGTTCATGATATACAAGTTTTTTTTTTATGTTAAATCCGTGGTCATTCATCTGTAAGTTGATTAGTAGGTTTTTTTTTTAAAAAACTTGGCTATTCATTTCATGGGTTTCATTAATAGAACGAGTCATGCATTTGAAAAAGGTAATTACTTCTTTAGTTTACGAGATTTGCGAATTTTTTTTTTTGCTAAAAGATATTTGCGAAAAGATATTTGCGTAGACGCTTACAAGGGACATTGCGAGAAAGTATTCAATAGCTTAATTGAAAAGTAACGATAGAATGACATTGTGACTTGACCTAGCTTTACCTCGACGATGTGGTCTTTATAATACGTAAGTAACGTTTTAAAAATATTGTCAATTTAAAAATAAATGACTGAACAGATTTATGAGGGGGGTGGGTTGCAGAGCGGGGTGAGTTGCCCGAGGGTTCAGTTAAAGAGGATACAGGTGCACGGAGGGATTTCGGTTATACACGGGTGCAGTTACCCGGGGGGTACCGTTGCACGGGGGGTATCCCTTTTTTTTTTTAGTAAATAGGGCTACCGGTTTTAAAAATACCTTTTTCTTCTGAGGCTTGGAGCAATTGGTGACTATAAATTAAACTTAATGAAATTTAGCACGGAGGTTCAGTTGTACAGGGGTTTCAGTTATACAGGGGTTCAGTTACATGGGGGTTCTTTGTGTTAAATAAGTAGTTTTTGTATCTTTTAAAAGAACTTTACGGGGATTGAGAGACTCAGTTGCCTAATTCCGTGTGATTTTTATTTACTTGATGCTCATTAAAAACGAAATTTTTTTGTTCAATAAGTAGTTTTTGTATCTTTTAAATGAGCTTTAAGGGGATTGAGAGACTCAGTTTCCTAATTCCGAGTGATTTTTTTTTACTTGATGCTCATTAAAAACGAAATTTTTTTGTTAAATAAGTAGTTTTTGTATCTTTTAAAATATCTTTAATGGGATTGATAGAACCAGGTTCCTTTCTAATTTTTAAAGCTCATATATTTTTTTAATATAAATTATATATAAGTTATATTATATTTTTTTATTTTTATATTATAAATTATATTTTAGTTTATTGAGAGAGTCAGTGGCCTAATTCCGTGTGATTTTTATTTACTTGATGGTCATTAAAAACGAAATTTTTGTGTTAAATAAGTAGTTTTTGTATCTTTTAAAAGAGCTTGACGGGGATTGAGAGACTCTGTTGACTAAGTACGTGTGATTTTTATTGACTTGATTGTCATTAAAAACGAAATTTTAATTTTAAATAAGTAGTTTTTGTATCTTTTAAAAGAGCTTTACGGGGATTGAGAGACTCAGTTGCCTAATTCCGTGTGATTTTTCTTTACTTGATGGTCATTAAAAACGAAAATTTAAGGATAAATAAGTAGTTTTTGTATCTTTTAAAAGAACTTTACGGGGATTGAGAGACTCAGTTGCCTAATTCCGTGTGATTTTTCTTTAGTTGGTGGTCATTAAAAACGAAATTGTTTTGTTCAATAAGTAGTTTTTGTATCTTTTAAAAGATATTTACGGGGATTGAGAGACTCAGTAGCCTAATTCCGTGTGATTTTTCTTTACTTGTTGGTCATTAAAAAAGAAATTTTTGTGTTATATAAGTAGTGTTTGTATGTTTTAATGGAGCTTTACGGGGATTGAGACACTCTGTCGCCTAATTCCGTGTGATTTTTCTTTACTTGATGGTCATTAAAAACTATATTTTTGTGTTCTTTAAGTAGTTTTTTATATTTTAAAATAGCTTTACGGGGATTGAGAGAGTCAGTTGCATAATTCCGTGTGATTTTTCTTTACTTGATGGTCATTAAAAACGAAATTTTTGTGTTAAATAGGTATTTTTTGTATCTTTTAAAAGAGCTTTACGGGGATTGAGAGACTCAGTTGCCCAATTCCGTGTGATTTTTCTTTACTTGGTGCTCGTTAAAAACGAAATTTTTGTGTTAATTATGTAGTTTTCGTATCTTTTAAAAGAGCTTTACGGGGTTTGAGTGACTCAGTTGCCTAAGTCCGTGTGTTTTTTCCTTACTTGTTAGTCATTAAAAACGAAATTTTTGTGTTACATAAGTAGTTTTTGTATCTTTTAAAAGAGCTTTAAGGGGATTGAGAGACTCAGTTGCCTGTTTCCGTGTGTTTTGTGTTTACTTGGTGCTCGTTAAAAACGAAATTTTTGTGTTAAATAAGTAGTTTTTGCATCTTTTAAAAGAGCTTTACGGGGTTTGAGAGACTCAGTTGCCTAATTCAGTGTGGTTTTTCTTTACTTGTTATTCATTAAAAACAAAATTTTCGAGTTTTATTAGTCTAGGGGGTATCTATGTAAAGATAGTGATGTTTAGTGAGAGACTCATTTGCATTTGGCCGTGTTGTGGGAGTGGAGGTTGAAGACAATGAATTCTAAATTTTTGTTCTCTCTATTGAGTTTTTTGAATAAATTAAATTTGATTTAATTTGTTATTGTTTATATGTACTTAAGTAGTTTTTAATTAAATAAAAACGATATAATAAAAGAGTTTAATTAAAACTTTTTTAAAAATTCTAAATTTTTAAAATTTATTTATTTTTTCTTTCTGTACATAACTTAAAATGTCAAAATATGCTTACAGTTCTAACAATTGCGCTCTGTGATTGGTCAGAGACACGATGTGACTTTCCCACTGGCATTCTATGACCGGTTATTGACAGATCTCTTTGATTGGTCAGAGACACGATGTGACTTTCCCACTGGTAATCTATGACTGGTTATTGACACAACCTAATCTATTGCATGTATTAAATCAGTATTTTTTACGCAGTGGAACGATAAACACATAAGTCATATCTTTAAAAAAAAAAGTGAAGATGGAACATTTTAATAAAGTGTGTTTACATAACAAGGTTATTGTAGCATTGAATGCCGACAAAGAGAAATATTTAAACTTTGAAACAAGTACAGGCGGTAGCACTATTGGAAATGTATGCATGCATTGTCATGACAGTAAGGAATTAAATTTCTTTGGAATACCGAAAAATTCAACTCTTATGTTGGTGGTTATGCGAGATTGAGATCTCCAGAGATGATTGCACTCAAAGAGAATGCCAACATAAAAATAATCATTGATGATAGAGGACAACTCCTTGCTACTGTTGCAGGTAACACATTACCTACTGATACATCCAATCGTCACCTTTCAGGTATTAGCATTCAACAGAAGATCAATAAAAGAAAGGCCTACTCTTCTACTAATATCGTAAACCATATCTTGTCTACGTGCCGAAACTGTTACCTGTGTAAAAATAATGTGATAATAGACAGTGAAATTGTCAGAAAAATAAAAAGGGCATTGTCAGAAAATATCACGATGGAATATAAAGATGAATCGATGAAAAACAAAGCACCAGCAAACGTTACTGCCTTTGGTCAAACAGTCATTGAACCAAATAATACCAAAGACGAAAAGCATTTTGAGCCTTTTGATGAGACAACAGTAAAAATTGTGTATGAGTCAAAATGGAATAATGATTATTCTACTGATTACGAACTAAGAGAAGACAATAGCTATAATATCAAGAGAGAACATGGTGAACTATTTTATGGAACAGATTCAAAATGTCCAAAGTTAATTGTTGATATTAATAATGTATCATAATATATTTATTGTATTAATATTCTACATAGCATTATTTCATTAAAAATATATTTTGCATTACATTGCTATGTGTTCATTATTTTTAGAGTAAGCTAGCATATCAAACGTTTAGAATGTCTAATAAAACGTCGAAGATGTAAGAAAAGGAATCTGCATACATATATTGTCAGACACATGGGGACAAATTTTTTCTTGAATTCATCTACAGGATAAAGAAAAAAATACATTTCATTCAATAAACTATGACGAAACTCTAAGTAAGCTACAAACTCTGTATTGAAGTTACCTCATGGATACACAATGCAGAAATTTCATTCAAGAAATTATCAAAAATTGTAAGTAAGTAGCAAATTCTTTCAAAAATATGTTAATACGTTTAAGCAATAAATATCTTTAAGCTTAACCCGTCTTTATTCTTTAGAATAGTTGTATTCATTTCATTAAATTATGAAGAAATTGTAAGTAAGTAACAATAGCTTTCTTGAATTCGCTTCCTGGACACAATACAGATATTTAATTCAAGAAATAATAATAAAATCGCAAGTAAGTAATAAAGTCTTTATTGTTTTCTCCCTATTGGATACACAATACTGAAATTTCATTCAAGAAAATATGAAGGAATTCTAAATAGGTAACACACTCATGTTACCTCATGGATACACAATGCAGAAATTTCATTTAAGAAATTATCAAAAATTTTAAGTAAGTAGCAAATTCTTTCTTGAATTCACCTCCTGGGTAAATAAAAAAGACAGTTCATTAAAGAAATTATGAAAAAATTGTAAGTAAGTAGCAAATTCTTTCTTGAATTCACCTGCTGAATATACAAAAAAGACATTTCGTTCGAGAAATTATGACAAAATTCCAAGTAAGTAACAAACTCTTTATTGTTTTCATGACTTAGATACACGTTGTAGAAATTTAATTCAATAAATTATGAAAAAATTCTCAGTAAGTAGCAATTTCTTTCTTGAAGTCAACTCTTGGATACACAATACTTAAATTTCATTTAATAAATTATTAAAAAAAACAATTTCTTTCTTGAAGTCAACTCTTGGATACACAATACGGAAATTTCATTCAAGAAATTATGAAAATATTTTTAAGTAAGTAACAAACTCTTTTTGTTTTCACCTCTTGGATATACAGTACAGATACTTCATTCAAGAAATTATGAAAAAATCGCAAGTAAGTAACTTTTTTTCTCTTTATCAAAAACAATTTTCACTTAGCTACACGATGTATAAATTTAATTAAAGAAATTAGGAAAAAAATTATCAGTAAGTAACAATTTCTTTATTGAATTCAACTCATGTATAAAAAATACTTAAATTTCATTCAAGCATTTCATGACTTAGATACACGATGTATAAATTTGATTCAAGAAATTATGAAAAAATTCTTAGTAAGTAACAATTTCTTTCTTGAAGTCGTCTCTTGGATACACAATGCGGAAATTTCATTCAAGAAATTATGAAAATATTTGTAAGTAAGTAACAAACTCTTTATTGATTTCACCTCTTGGATATACAGTACAGATACTTCATTCAAGAAATTGTGAAAAAATCGCAAGTAAGTAACTTTTTTTTTTTCTCTTTATCACAAACAATTTTCACTTAGCTAAATGATGTAGAAATTTAATTCAAGAAATTATTGAAAAATTCTCAGTAAGTAACAATTTCTTTCTTGAAGTCAACTCTTGGATACGCAATACAGAAATTTCATTCAAGAAATTATGAAAAAATTGTAACTAAGTAGCAAATTCTTTCTTGAATTTACCTGCTGGACAAACAAAAAAAGAAATTTCGTTCAAGAAATTATGACAAAATTATAATTAATTAAAAAAATCTTTTTTGTTTTAACTAGTTATATATAATACATATAAATTTATTTAAATAAATTTTGAAAAAATTATATTTATATTTTTAAAATTATTTATTTATTTAACATTTTGTATAAACAAAAAAAAAAAAAAAAATAAATTTCGGTAAAGAAAATTTGAAAAAATAAAAAGTAATTAACAAACTTTTTTGTTTTCAATAGTTTTATAAAATATTTAGAAATAAAATTAATTAAATTATTAAAAAAATTATCAGTAAGTAACCATTTCTTTCTTGAAGTTAACTCTTGGATACACACTACGGAAATTTCATTCAATAAATTATGAAAATATTTGTAATTAAGTAACAAACTCTTTATTAATTTCACCTCTTGGATATACAGTGCAGATACTTCATTCAAGAAATTATGAAAAAATCGCAAGTAAGTAGCTTTTTTTCTTTATCACAAACAATTTTCACTTATCTAATATATTTTTTATATTTAATTCTATAAATTATGAAATATTTTTCAGTAATTAACAATCTCTTTCTTTAGGTCTACTCTTTGATACACACAATACGGAAATTTCAGTCAAGAAATTGTAAAAAGTATTTTTAAGTAAGTAACAAACTCTTTATTGATTTCACATCTTGAATATAAAGTGCAGATACTTCATTCAATAAACGTGATTAAACACGTTTTGAAACTACATGCTATTTGTATGCCTTTCCTTGGCACCTTTCCAAACGAACAGGGATTCCCCACTGGTTCCTACACATTGCAAAAAAGCGAGCAGTACGAAAACTCCACGTTTTCAACCAGACGGGTTTTTTAGGGACCAATACGGAGAGATATGCACATTCGACACAGCTTTATTACATTTTTTAAGGTTCAATTAGACGAAGTTCCGTGCGCGCCCGTAACTTCGTCTAAATGAACCTTAAAAAAATGAAATAAAGCTATGTAGAATTTGCATATCTCTCCTTATTGGTCCCTAAAAAACCAGTCTGGTTGAAAACGTGGAGTTTTCGGATTGCTCACTTTTTTGCACTGTGTAGGAACCAGTGGGGACTCCCTGTTCGTTTGGAAAGGTGCCAAGGACAGGCATACAAATAGCATGTAGTTTCAAAACGTGTTTAATCACGTTTCTTGAATGAAGTATCTGTACTGTATATTCAAGGGGTGAAATCAATAAAGAGCTTGTTACTTACTTACAAATATTTTTTATAATTTCTTGAATTAAATTTCCGTATTGTGTGTATCCAAGATATTAATTCAATAAAGAAATTTTTAATTAATGAAAATTTTTTCAAAATTTATTTAATTAAATTTACAAAATAGTGTATCTAAGTGAAAATTGTTTGTGATAAAGAAAAAAAAGCTACTTACTTGCGATTTTTTCATAATTTCTTGAATGAAGTATCTGTACTGTATATCCAAGAGGTGAAATTAATAAAGAGTTTGTTACTTACTTAAAAATATTTTCATAATTTATTGAATGAAATTTCCGTATTGTGTATACAAGAGTTAAATTCAAGAAAGAAATTGTTAATTAATTATAATTTTTTAAATAATTTAATTAATTTAATTTATAAATATTTTATATAAATAGTTAAAAAAATAAATTTTTTTAATTAACTATAATTTTTTAAAAATTTAATTAAAGTAATTTATTTTATTTTTTTTTTTTTTTTTTTTACAAAATTTTAATTAAATAAATAATTTTCTAATTATAATTATAAATTTTTAAATATTTATTTAATTAAATTTATATGTCTTATATATAAATAGTGAAAAAAAAAAATAGTTTTTTACTTACTTAGAATTTTGTCATAATTTCTTGAACGAAATTTCTTTTTGTTTGTCCAGCAGGTAAATTCAAGAAAGAATTTGCTACTTAGTTACAATTTTTTCATAATTTCTTGAATCAAATTTCCGTATTGCGTATCCAAGAGTTGACTTCAAGAAAGAAATTGTTACTTACTGAGAATTTTTCAATAATTTCATGAATTAAATTTATACATCATTTAGCTAAGTGAAACTTGTTTGTGATAAAGAGAAAAAAGTTACTTACTTGCGATTTTTTCACAATTTCTTGAATGAAGTATCTGTACTGTATATCCAATAGGTGAAATCAATAAAGAGTTTGTTACTTACTTACAAATATTTTCATAATTTCTTGAATTAAATTTCCGCATTGTGCATCCGAGAGACGACTTCAAGAAAAAAATTGTTACTTACTAAGAATTTTTTCATAATTTATTGAATCATTTTTCGGCCTTTTTTATATATTTACATAAATAATTTTAGGTAAGTTATGTTGTGCGTATACAAGAGTTGACTTCGAGACAGTACTTTTCACTTACCGATAATTTTTCTCATAAGTTCATGTGTTTATTTTATAACTCGTTTATATCAGTTAACTGTGTGGGTGTGATAGAGAATAAAAGTTACTTTCTTGTGATTTTTTCATAATGTATTCAATTTATTATCTTTACGGTATCATAAATATTTGGAAACAAAAAGAGTTTGTGACTTACGTGCAAATATGTCCATAATTATTTGAATGAAATTTCTGTAATTTGTATCACTGAGATGACTTATATACAGAAATTGTTTTTTTTTCATAAATTAATTTTTTATATTTTCTTATATTTTATAAAATATTTTAATTAAATAAATAAATTTATACTTACTGAGAATTTTTTAATAATTTATTTAATTAAATTTATAAAACGTGTATATAAGTCATGAAAACAATAAAGAGTTTGTTACTTACTTTGAATTTTGTCGTAATTTCTCGAACGAAATGTCTTTTTTGTTTATTCAGAATGTGAATTCAAGAAAGAATTTTCTACTTACTTACAATTTTTTCATAATTTCTTTAATGAACTGCCTTTTTTATTTACACAGGAGGCGAATTCAAGAAAGAATTTGCTACTTACTTAAAATTTTTGATAATTTCTTAAATGAAATTTCTGCATTGTGTATCCATGAGGTACCATGAGTGTGTTACCTATTTAGAATTCCTTCATAAGTTCTTGAATGAAATTTCAGTATTGTGTATCCAAGAGGGGAAAACAATACGGACTTTGTTACTTACTTGCGATTGTATTATCATTTCTTGAATTAAATATCTGTATTGTGTGCAGGAAGCGAATTCGAGAAAGCTATTGTTACTTACTTACAATTTCTTCATAATTTAATGAAATGAATACAACTATTCTAAAGAATAAAGACGGGTTAGGCTTAAAGATATTTATTGCTTAAACGTATTAACATATTTTTGAAAGAATTTGCTACTTACTTAAAATTTTTGATAATTTCTTACATGAAATTTCTGCATTGTGTATCCATGAGGTAACTTCAAGACAGAGTTTGTAGCTTACTTAGAGTTTCGTTATAATTTCTTGAATGAAATGTCTTTTTTTATTTATCCAGGAGGTGAATTCAAGAAAAATTTGTCCCCATGTGTCTGACAATAGATGTATGCAAATTCCTTTTCTTACATCTCCGACGTTTTATTAGACATTCTAAACGTTTGATATGCTAGCTTACTCTAAAAATAATGAACACATAACAATGTAATGCAAAATATATTTTTAATGAAATAATGCTATGTAGAATATTAATACAATAAATATATTATGATACATTATTAATATCAACAATTAACTTTGGACATTTTGAATCTGTTCCATAAAATAGTTCACCATGTTCTCTCTTGATATTATAGCTCTTGTCTTCTCTTAGTTCGTAATCAGTAGAATAATCATTATTCCATTTTGAGTAATACACAATTTTTACTGGTGTCTCATCAAAAGGGTCAATATGCTTTTCTTCTTTGGTATTATTTGGTTCAATGACTGTTTGACCAATGGCAGTAACGTTTGCTGGTGCTTTGTTTTTCATCGATTCATCTTTATATTCCATCGTGATATTTTCTGACAATGCCCTTTTTATTTTTCTGGCACTTTCACTGTCTATTATCACATTATTTTTACACAGGTAACAGTTTCGGCACGTAGACAAGATATGGTTTACGATATTAGTAGAAGAGTAGGCCTTTCTTTTATTGAGCTTCCGTTGAATGCTAATACCTGAAAGGTGACGATTGGATGTATCAGTAGGTAATGTGTTACCTGTAACAGTAGCAAGGAGTTGTCCTCTATCATCAATGATTATTTTTATGTTGGCATTCTCTTTGAGTGCAATCATCTCTGGAGATCTCAATCTCGCATAACCACCAACATAAGAGTTGAATTTTTTCGGTATTCCAAAGAAATTTAATTCCTTACTGTCATGACAATGCATGCATACATTTCCAATAGTGCTACCACCTGTACTTGTTTCAAAGTTTAAATATTTCTTTTTGTCGGCATTCAATGCTACAATAACCTTGTTATGTAAACACACTTTATTAAAATGTTCCATCTTCACTTTTTTTAAAGATATGACTTATGTGTTTATCGTTCCACTGCGTAAAAAATACTGATTTAATACATGCAATAGATTAGGTTGTGTCAATAACCAGTCATAGAATACCAGTGGGAAAGTCACATCGTGTCTCTGACCAATCACAGGGCGCTGTCAATAACCTGTCATAGAATGCCAGTGGGAAAGTCACATCGTTTCTCTTACCAATCAAATAGCTCAATTTTTAGAACTGTAATCATATTTTGAAATATTAAGTTATTTACATAAATAAAGAAATAAATAAATTTTAGAAATTTCGAAGTTCTAAAAAAGTTTTAATTAAACACTTTTAGGATATTGAGTGTCTTTACTGAAAAACTAGTGCATTACAGAGTCTCTCAAGCCCCTTAAATCTCTTTTAAAAGATACAAAAACTACTTATTTAACACAAAAATTTCGTTTTTAATGACAACCAAGTAAATAAAAACCACACGGAAACCGGCATCTGAGTCTCTCAAACCCCTTAAAGATCTTTTAAAAGATACAAAAAATACTTATTTAACACTAAAATTTTGTTTTTAATTACTACAAAGTAAAGAAAAACCACACGGAATTAATCAACTGAGTCTCTCAAACCCATTAAAGCTCTTTTAAAAGATGCAAAAACTACTTATATAACACAAAAATTTCGTTTTTAAGGACAACCAAGTAAACAAAAACCACACGGAAACAGGCAACTGAGTCTCTCAAACCCCTTAAAGCTATTTTAAAAGATAGAAAAACTACTTAATTAACAAAAAAATTTAGTTTTTAATGACTACCAAGTAATGAAAAACCACACGGAATTAGGCAACTGAGTCTCTCAAACCCCTTAAAGCTCTTTTAAAAGATACGAAAACTACTTATTTAACACAAAAATTTCTTTTTTAAAGAGCACCAAGTAAAGAAAAATCACACGGAATTGGGCAACTGAGTCTCTCGATCTCCGTAAAGCTCTTTTAAAAGATACAATAACTAATTATTTAACACAAAAATTTCTTTTTTAATGACCATCAAGTAAAGAAAAATCACACGGAATTATGCAACTGACTCTCTCAATCCCCGTAAAGCTCTTTTAAAAGATACAAAAATACTTATTTAACACAAAAATTTAGTTTTTAATTAACATCACGTAAAGAAAAATCACACGGAATTAGGCTACTGAGTCTCTCACTCCCCGTAAATCTCATTTAAAAGTTACAAAAACTACTTATTTAACACAAACATTTCGTTTTTAATGACCATCAAGTAAAGAAAAATCACACGGAATTAGGCTACTGAGTCTCTCAATCCCCGTAAAGATCTTTTAAAATATACAAAAACTACTTATTTAACACCAAAATTTCGTTTTTAATGACCAACACGTAAAGAAAAATCACACGGAATTAGGCAACTGAGTCTCTCAATCCCCGTAAAGTTCTTTTAAAAGATACAAAAACTACTTATTTAACACAAAAATTTCGTTTTTAATGACCATCAAGTAAAGAAAAATCACACGGAATTAGGCAACTGAGTCTCTCAATCCCCGTAAAGTTCTTTTAAAAGATACAAAAACTACTTATTTAACACAAAAATTTCGTTTTTAATGACCATCAAGTAAAGAAAAATCACACGGAATTATGCAACTGAGTCTCTCAATCACCGTAAAGCTCTTTTAAAAGATAAAAAAACTACTTATTTAACACAAAAATTTCGTTTTTAATGACCATCAAGTAAATAAAAATCACACTGACTTAGGCACCTGAGTCTCTCAATAAAATTAAATAAATAATATAATTTAAAAAAACAAATTATAAAAAAATTATAAATAGAGTATAAATACAAAAAATAAAATATATTTAACACTTTATTTGTCTTCTGTGTATCTCAATCCCCGTAAAGCTCTTTTAAAATATAAAAAAACTACTTATTTAACACAAAAATTTCGTTTTTAATGACCATCAAGTAAAAAAAATCACACGGAATTAGGCAACTGAGTCTCTCAATCCCCGTAAAGCTCTTTTAAAAGATACAAAAACTACTTATTTAACAAAAAAATTTCGTTTTTAATGAGCATCAAGTAAAGAAAAATCACACGGAATTAGGCAACTGAGTCTCTCAATCCCCGTAAAGTTCTTTTAAAAGATACAAAAACTACTTATTTAACACAAAGAACCCCCATGTAAATGAACCCCTGTGTAACGGACACCCAGTTAAAAAATACACTCCTGGATTAATGTATTTTATATATAGTGATATCACAAACCGGCTAACCTCATAATAATACAATTTTATATTTACCACATGTATCTATTTGTACGAAAAAAAAAAAGTGGGACGCGGCGGGCACGGGACCCCCCCGGTGACCGGACCCCGGGTATAAATCCCACCCTCCGGGCCCCTGTAGCCTCTTTACCTGAACCAGCGTGCCCCGCACCCCGCTATGCAACCCACCCCCCTCAAAACACATTTAAGCCAATTCTTTTTAAAATGAAAAAAATTTTCAAAAGTTAATTAAGTATTATAAATAACACAACGGCGAGGTAAATCTAGGTCAATTCACAAATTCATTCTATCGTTACTTTTCAATTAAGCTATTGAATACTTTCTAGCAATGTCCCTTGTAAGCGTCTACGCAAATATCTTTTCGCAAATATCTTTTCGCAAAAAAAAATTTCGCAAATCTCGTAAACTAAAGAAGTAATTACCCTTTTCAAATGCATTACTCGTTCTATTAATGAAACCCATGAAACGAATAGCCAAGTTTTTAAAAAAAAACCTACTAATCAACTTACAGATGAATGACCACGGATTTAACATAAAAAAAAACTTGTATATCATGAACTAGAAATCTACGTCAGAAAAAACTTGTCCTTAATAGGACCGGTATTAAATGAGCCTGGTAACCCAATTACTTGAAAGTACACACACAACCTGTTTGGTACGGGGGCGTTGTAGAATAACATGGTATTTGCTATATGTCTGTTAGAATAACATAGTATTTGCTATACGTCTGGTAGAATTCAATATAAGCATTCTACTATGAAAGTACTAAAAAAATCTTTGGCTTAAAGAGTGAGGCATTGACTAGAAGGTGAACCCAATCATATAGCTAATATTTTTTTTGTTCGTTTTAAGTTTTGATGTTGCTCCTTACTTTCAGTTGAAAAACTCGTTTTTTTATATTTAATTTCTGATTTTTTTTTTAAAATAATAATGGGAAATCCGGCGCCCCTTCATAGCAATTTCCCTTCTCACATGAAAAATTCCTTCATGAAAAGATCCTCTCATATAACCCCCGACCCACACCCACCCCCACTACCAGAAAAAAGTTCCCCTGAAAATGTTTGTATACTTCCCAATAACCAATACTATATGTTAACATTGGGTAGAGTTCATAACTTTCAGCCCTTCCCCTGGGAGCTTAGAGGGATTAAGTCATCCTACAAGACACAGTTATAATACTTTCGACCATGCTGAACAAAATGGTAATCTCAAAATTTTGATCGGGTGACTTTGGTAAAAAAAATGAGCGTGGGAGGGGGCCTAGTTGCCATCCATTTTTTTGGTCACTTAAAAAGGACACTAGAACTTTTAATTTCCGTTCCAATGAGCCCTCCCACGATATTCTAGGACCAATGGGTCGATACGATGATCCCTGGAAAAAAAAAAAAAAGAAAAAAAAAGACGCATCCGTGATCTTTCTTCTGGCAAAAAATGGAAAATTCCACATTTTTGCAGATAGGAGCTTGAAACCTCTACAGTAGGGTTCTCTGATACGCTGAATCTGATGGTGTGATTTTCACTAAGGTTCTATAACTTTTAGGTGGTGTTTCCCACTTTCTCCAAAATCAGGCTAATTTTCTCAGGCGCGTAACTTTCCATGTGTAAAACTAAGCTCGATGAAACTTATATATTTGAAATCAGAATTAGAATGTAATTCTTTTTATGTATCTATTGGTATCAAAATTCCGTTTTTTAGAGTTTCAGTTACCATTGAGCCGGGTCGCTCCTTACTTACAGTTCGTTACCACGAACTGTTTGATAGGCGGCTTCAAAATTCAAACCAAAGATATTAATGCAAAAATTTTCTCAAAGTCCCTTGTGATTGTCTCGGGTAAAAGGGAAAAGAACTCTATGCAGCAGACCTGCATGCCTTCTAGGTTTCCGACCAGTATGCATTAATAATGTGTTTACCTTACTCTTCACCTTACTTCCTTTTCAGCATTTTATTTTGTATTTATTTTTGTGACAAGGCACTGGCTGCTGGGTCCAACTCAGTGCCAATCGAGATATATGCTGCCATCAACGTTTCAGGATGTCTTATGTTCAATATTTACTTTCTAATTAGCATCAGCATGTTGATTCAGTAGTAATAAAAGGCCCTATTCTGCTGCACTGCAGGATTGTCAAGATAAACCCTACGGTAAGACTGACTCGGGATACTATATACCACGCACATAGACAGGAATTTAATTTTAGGATGGGGGGGTTCAGATGACCCTAGCCCGAACCATACAGTAAAGATAAATCGTAGAGAAAATATAGAAAAAACAGCCTGGATAATTCAGTGGATTCGTACGGGCTAGACACCCCCTTTCTCTTAGCTGTTCTGCTCTATATGTTATTTTAGACTTTCTGAAAATAAGAATAAGACCATTAGATGGCGCTCCACGACTTAATATTATTTCCAAGGCCTACTAAAGATTTTGCAGTTCGTTTATTGTTAAAGACCAACATTACAAGTCTTAAACTATACAATGTTAAGATACTAATTCAAACTGAAGTAGCTTTTACCTTTTTGCTACTTCGGAAACGTAGCCACATTTAATAATTCCTTTTAGAAAAAAGAACAATGCTTATCTGAGGCTTTTAAAACTTCTGAATATTAATACAAAGATTAGATTATGACAAGCTAATTTTTTTTTTCGTTACGTATAAAATGACGTATTGTGATAAGAATGGCGAATGATCAGATGTCCTTACATCTACCGTATTCTTAAAGAATTTCTGAAATATTTTTTGCTATTTGCAACGGCATAATGTATATAAATATATATATATATATATATATATATATATATATATATATATATATATATATATATATATATATATATATATATATATATATATATATATATATATATATATATATATATATATATATATATATATATATATATATATATATATATATATATATTTGTATCATTCCTTCAAAGAAACGGTTATTTCAAATTAAAATTTGTTAATAATAGATAATCAATATTGGAAGACTACTTATCTGAAGTCATTATATTGGCTATTTATGAACTTTTTCGGAATAGTTATTCAATTACCTGAATCTTTCGAATAGATTGCATAAACAGTAAAAAAAAAAAAAAATTCAAAATGAGGAAAATAGAGACATTAAAACTTAAGACGAACAAATATTTTTCTGTATATGAGAGGAGCTTTTCCCTCCTCAACCTCCTCTTTTCACGCTGAAGTTATATAGTGCTTTAAAAATTTCTTATTCAGGTTCAACGACCCTAGTGTTTTAATAGTCGATCCCGAAGGATTTAGGACACAAAGTCAGACTTTAGCGTAAAAAAGAGGAAAATGAAGAAGGGTATCAGTTTCTTTTCAATTTGAGTTGTAATGTCACCCTTTACTTTTATCTGAAAAAGCCTTCTTTATAATTTTTTTCTGTTTTTAGCAGCATAGCCAAAGATCCTCTAAAAATGAAGAGGGTTTAATACCCCCTAAAGCCTAACACTTTAATCAAAATTGAACTTTTGTACGGGAATGCTTCAAGAAAAAGATCTGCTTTTAGAAATAAAGCATAATTATTCTAATAATCTATCGCCCCCGCAATCATAAGGTCCCATAGCGCATGCTTTGTCCTATTTACGAGGGCCGTTCAATCAGTAACGTTACAAATCGCTATAACTAAAAAATAATTTAACTAATCAAGTTAAAACTTTAGCTACTTGTCAACACAGTCACCAAGCATTTAGACACTTATCCTGCCTTTGTTCTAATTTGTGAATGCCTCTGGTGTCAAATTCTTTGGTTTGATCTTGAAGCCAATTTTACATCTGATTTTAATCTTTTTCATAACGTCGACAATATTTCTGCGCATGCCCTCTTTAAGGGGTGAAAACAAATCAAACTCTGATGGGAGAGGTCTGGGCTGTAGGGGCAATTTGGATCGGTTTTGATCTATTTCTTGATTTAGTATTGCCGCAAGTGGGCGTGCATCGTCATGAAGAAAAGTAACACCTGTAGTTAAGAGTTTACGACGTTTCGCACGAATGACATTGCTTACTTTTTTGTGAGCATATCACTATAATACTGGTTGTGGGTTGCTCACTAATCTTAAAGATAGTTATAATAGTTATGATTGGATAGTTGCCCTGTGATTTCCAGAATGTTTTAAGCCTGACTTAAGACCTGTCATTTTATCAAACGTTCGTGGACGCTTGACTAACGGTGTGATTTTTCTTCATGACAAGGCGTGCCCAAATGGGGCACCGCTAAATCAAGAAACAGTTCAAAAACTGGAGCGGGATCTCCTTCCAAATCACCCCTGCCACCCCAACCTCGCCCAGCAGATTTTCATTTGTTTGGACCCCTTGCAGAGGCTCTACACGGAAAATGTTTTCGATCTAATGTATGCATTCCATATGCATACCCTCTCTCCTAATTTATATTAAATAAAAACAACAAGCTTTTTTAACTGAAAGTAAGGAGCGACATTAAAACTTAACAAAAAGAAATTATTTCCGTATATGAAAGGGGCTGCCCCCTCCTCAACGCCTCGCTCTTTACGCTAAAGTTTAACTCTTTTTCACAACTTTACTTTTTAAAACAATAAATAACTTTAGCGTAAACAGCAAGACGTTGAGGAGGGACAGCCCCTTTCATATACGGAATAATTTCTGTTCGTTTTAAGTTTTAATGTTGCTCCTTACTTTCAGTTAAAAAAAAAACTTTTTTTATATTTAATTTCTGAACTTTTGTATTAATGCAGGTTTTGAATTTGGCTCACCATACATGAATAATTAAAACCAAATTTGCATATTATTTTTTTTTAACTAATAATATTTTTTAAAAAAATTAATAATATTTTTTTTTGACAATAAGGTTTTTCGCTGATAAGGACTCCTGAATCATAAAGGCTGTTTAATTAGAATAATTTCTTTTAAAAGTTAAACACAAACTTTAGCGTAAGAGCGAGCTATTGGGGTGAGGCAGCCCTCTCCCTTATATACGTAATATTTTCTGTTCGTTTTAAGTTTTAATGCTACTCCTTACTTTTAGTTGAAAAACTTGTCTTTTTGTTTAATTTCTTATTGTTGTTTTTTTTAAGTAATGCTGGGAAATTCAGCGCTGCCTTCATGGAAATTCTCTCCCACGTAACTCCCTCCCTCCGAACAGAAAATATCCCCCCTGAAAACGTCTGTATACTTCCCAATACTATACGCAAACCACGGGCAAAGCTTATAACTTGCAGCTCTTTCTCCAGGGACAGTGGGGGATTAAGTCGTCCCCAAAGACATAGTTATAAGTTTTTTTTGCTATACTGAACAATAAAGGCTATCTCAAAATTTGATCCGGTGACTTTGGAAAAAAAAATAAACGTGGGAGCGGGCCTAGTTGCCCTCCAATTTTTGGTCATTCAAAAAGCGCACTAGAACTTATAATTTCCGTTCGAATGAGCCCTCTCACGGCATTCTAGGACCACTGGCACGGTACGATCACCCCTGGAAAAAACAAACAAAAAAACAAATAAACACAGATAGGATGCAGATAGGAGCTTGAAATCTCTACAGTATGGTTGTGTGATATGCTGAATCTGATGGTGTGATTTTCATTAAGGTTCTATGACTTTAAAGGGGAGTTTTCCCCTTTTTTTCAAAAATGGGGCAAATTTCCACAGGCTCGTAACTTTTGATGGGTAAGACGAAACTAGATGTAACTTGTTTATTCAAAATCAGCATAAAAGTACAATTCTTTTGGTGTATCTGTTGGTTTCAAAATTTCTTTTTTTAGAGTTTCGGTTATAATTGAGCCGGGTCGCTTCTTACTCACAGTTCGTTACTACGAAATGTCTTATTCGATGGGTACAGTATTTCAGAAATGAATATCATTCTTAAAGCAAATCATTACGAATATTGTTGTTTGTTATGTAAAGTGTTATTGGTTGACGAATTGTTTTACGAACATTGTTTGGTTCACTCTGATTCTGTATATGCAAAATGTATTTTTTTTTTAAAGCTACTCATTATAAGCTTATTTTTAGCACAAGCAAAACCTAGCTAACTCTATTTGGGATATTATTTTACAAAGAAAATTAAGGCAAAAGTATAGTTTTAAGCATTCGTGTAAGTATACATCTAAGATTTTACACTTAATTTAGCCAAAGGAGTAAGATACATTAAGTCTCATATAGTTCATATGTCACTTTTTGCAGCAAAATTACAGAACTAGTGATGAGTTTTACACTTTGTCAGGTATAACCGGGTGGCCGGGACATACATTTTCTTGCTATACTGAGAATCAAAAAATAAATGAGCCTGATAATAAAACACTACTCTACGATCAAATTCGCCTATATCTTAAAAGGAAGAGCAAAAAAAATTTAGTTTATATGCTGTTTGGTAGAAAACAATTCAATGGGAAAATTCAAAAATCCATCTTCTAAAAACCTATAGAACGATTCTTATTATTTGAATTTGGCTCATACTCACACTTAACATGCTGAGCTTAGGAAATGAATCTTAGTCTCTAATCAAACAGTTCGTTGTAACGAACTGTAAGTAAGGAGTGACCCGGCTCAATGGTAACCGAAACTCTAGAAAACGAGTTTTTGATACCAATAGGTACATCAAAAGAATCAAATTTCGCTGCTGAATTCAAATATATAACTTTCATCAAGTTTAGTCCTACCCATCAAAAGTTAAGCGCCTGAGAAAATTTGGCTGATTTTCGAAAAAAGGGGGAAAGACCCCCTAAAAGCTATAGAATCTTAATGAAAATCACACCATCATATTCAGCGTATCAGAGAACCCTACTTTAGAGGTTTCAACCTCCTATCTACAAAAATGTGGAATTTTGCATTTTTTGCCAGAAGAATGCGTGATGCGTGTTTTTTTCACGGATGCGTTGTTTTTTTTTTTTTTTTACAGGGGTGATCGTATCGAACCAGGACCCAGTGGTCCTAAAAATGGAGGGCAACTAGGCCCCCTCCCTCGTTCAGTTTTTCCCAACGTTACCTGATCAAAATTTTGAGATAACCATTTTGTTCAGCATGGTTGAAAATATGATAAGTATGTCCTTTAGGATGACGTAGTCCCCCGAAGTCCCCGGGGGGAGGGCTGAAAGTTATGAACTTATACCATAGTTAACATATAGTATTGGTTATTAGGAAGTATACAGACGTTTTCAGGGGGGATTTTTTCTGGAAGTGGGCTGGTGGGTGGGTCGGGGGTTATTTAGGAATATCTTTCCATGAAGGAAGTTTTCATGGGGGAAGGGACATTGCTATGAAGGGGGCGCCGGATTTCCCAGCCTTATTTAAAAAAAGATCAGAAATTAAATATAAAAAAAACAAGTTTTCCAACTGAAAATATGGAGTAACATCAAAACTTAAAACGAACAGAAAATATTACGTGTATGATTGGGTTCAGTCAATACCTCGCTCTTTATGCCAAAGATTTGTTAGTACTTTCATAAGAGCTATTTATTCTAAATAACGGCATTTGTGATTAAGGGTCATTTTTAAAGAATTGGAACAAAATCCGAACTTTAGCTTAAAGAGCGAGGTATTGACTAGGGGGTGAGCCCCCTAATATACGTATTAAAAAACATGAATATAGAAGTTTGTTACGTAAGTTAACCCGTAAGTTACGTATATTTATTACTAATAAAAACTTTCGTAAATAAAATTCAACAACTTTTAAGAATGCCATTTAACCAAAAAAAAAGAGAAAAATTTTTTCTCAAATTTTGTTTCAATTATTCATGTACGGTTAGCCAAAATAAAAACCTTCATTAATTAAAAAATATTAACAAATAAAATAAAAAAAAACAAGTTTTTTTTTAATTGAAAGTAAGGAACGACATTAAAGCTTAAAACGAAAAGAAATTATTCCGTATATGAAAGAGGCTGTACCCTTCTCAACGCCTCGCTCTTTACGCTAAAGTTTGACTTTCTCACAACTCAATTTTTTTCAAACAATAAAATTTAGTTTTAATTGCAAGTTTTTTTTAATTAACTTTAACGAAATTCACACCATCAGATTCAGGTTATCAACGAACATTATTAAAGAAGCTTCAAACTCCTATCTGCCAAAATGTGGAATTTTGCATTGCACGTTAATTTTGCAAAATTAACGTGCAAATTTTGTTCTAATTATTCATGTACGGTGACCCAAAAGCAAAACCTGCATTAATTCGTTCAAAAATTAAA
Organism: Artemia sp. Qi Xiang Cuo; assembly: GCF_049724085.1. Taxonomy (NCBI): domain Eukaryota; kingdom Metazoa; phylum Arthropoda; class Branchiopoda; order Anostraca; family Artemiidae; genus Artemia; species Artemia sp. Qi Xiang Cuo. The sequence continues at coordinate 24,903,604 of NC_142811.1, forward strand.
TGAAAAAAACATGTTTTTTAACTGAAAGTAAGGAACGACGTTAAAACTTAAAACGAACAGAAATTATTGCGTATATGAAAGGGGCTGTCCCCTCCTCAACGCCTCGCTCTTTACGCTAAAGTTTGACTTTCTCACAACTCTTATTTAAAAACTTTAGCGTAAAGAGCGAGGCGTTGAGGAGGGGAGCCCCTTTCATATACGGAATAATTTCTGTTCGTTTTAAGTTTTAACGTCGTTCCTTACTTTCAATTAAAAATTTTTTTTTTTATTTAATTTCTTGTGAAGAAGTTACTGCTTAATTTACTTTGGACGGTAGAGCACTGCTTCAAAAGCTTACCATTATCCTTTATCAGGCATTTTCTCACAGCTTCTTTAACAGACTGTTCTCCTTCCCCTTTCCGTAAGAGGAGAAGAATCTTGGCTTGACGAGCATGCTCTTATCCAGTGAGACCAAAAGGGGACTTTTCTATTAGGTCGATACTTTTGTTGAAACATCCATAAATGTTATTAGAAATTCATGAATCCCATAGGCGCGTAGAAGAAATTCACATGTACAAAGAAATTTACTTTTTGACAAATCGAGAGGTGGAGAATTAAAGATAGATAGATAGAGAGAGAGAGAGAGAGAGAGAGAGAGAGAGAGAGAGAGAGAGAGAGAGAGAGAGAGAGAGAGAGAGAGAGAGAGAAAGAGAGATAGAGAGAAATACAGACAGATAGAGAGAGAAACACAGAAAGAAAGAGAGAGAGAGAGAGAGAGAGATAGAGAGAGAGATAGAGAGACATAGAGAGAGAGAGAGACCTAGCTTGAAAATTGTTTGTGGGTGCCGATCACATCAAGGGTTTATTAAACAGTACTTAAGCTAGATACATACATACTACTGAGTTTATATTAATAATTATAGAAAGCGTTGTCGTAAAAACTTAAAAATGGCTCGTTCGATCTGAAATTGAAAGAGCTAGTGCCCTTTTTAATAGTTGAAAGTGAATGGAGGGCAACTAACCCCCTCTGGTGCCCACCATTTCCCTAAACTCATGCAATCAAAATTTTTAGATATCATTTTTGTTCAGCGTAGTTGAAAGTTCTAGAAATTAGGTCTTTAAGGATGATAATCCCCTCAGAGCCCTCATGGCAAGGGTTGTAAGTTACATCCTGGGGGCATATAAGGTTTGTTTTAAAGTGTTGTCGTAGAAACTTCAAAAAGGGCTCATTTGATTTGAAATTGAAAGGGCTAGTGCCCTTTTTAATAGTCGAAAGTGATTGGAGAGCAACTAACCACCCTCTCACACGCACCATTTTCCAAAACACATCCAATCAAAATTTTGAGATAGCCATTTTGTTTAACGTAGTTGAAAGTTCTGAAAATTATGTCTTTGAGGATGAAAACCACCCCCAACACCCCTCAGGGTAAGGGTTGTAAGTGGTGTCCTGGGGGCATTAAGGTTCTTATAGATACCGTTGTCGTAGAAACTTCAAAAAGGGCTCAATCAATGGGAAATTGAAAAGGCTAGTGCTCTTTTTCATTGTCGAAAGCTATTGGATGGTAATTAACCTCCCTCTCACACCCACCATTTCCCCAAACATATCCAATCAGAATTTTTTAGATAGCCATTTTGTTCAACTTATTTAAAAGGTCCGGAAATTATGTCTTTGAGGATGACAAACCCCCCCACACCCCCAGGGCAAGGGTTGTAAATTATGCCCCGTGAGTATATACGGTTTTTATAGAAAGCGTTGTCGTAAAAACTTAAAAATGGCTCATTCGATCTGAAATTGAAAGAGCTAGTGCCCTTTATAATATTTGAAAGTGATTGGAGGGCAACTAACCTCCCTCTCACGCCCACCATTTCTCCAAAAACATGCAATCACAATTTTGAGATATCACTTTTTTTCAACGTAGTTGAAAGTTCTAGAAATTAGGTCTTTGAGGATGATAACCCCCTCAGAGCCCTCAGGGCAAGGGTTTAGCAACCAGAATCTTCTTTCACGTACCGCTCAAACTCCTTCTCGATGCAGCTCGCCCAGCGTACTATTCGGTGGTACGGCCACCTCCTTCGCATGTCGCGCGACAACCCAGCATGGGTCGTATTCGACTTCGACACCACCCTACAAGGATGGAAGCGACTCATAGGACGCCCATCCACTAGGTGGAAAGACAAAGCCGATGAATTCCTCACCCAAGCCCGCATCCCAGTGGAAGAAGCTGCGAGCCTGGCAAGCGATAGGTCAAACTGAAGGCACCAGTAGAGATGGGGGTACCAGTCGTGACAGGAGTCCATATATGGGCATAGCCTCCCTAGGGAGAATGATTGCGTAATGGGGTCAATGACCTCTTTTTCCAAGGTCGATTTATTTGATGTTTCTATGTGTAATAGCTCCGGGGCGAAGGTTGCACCTGCGCATTGAATTCTAACGGGAACAATGTTATTGATCTAGGACTCGAGGGGGAAGTAAATTTCCGAGAAATTGATTGAGTAATCGAAGGGGAAGTGAATTTCCGAGAACTTGATTGCGTAATCGAGGGGAAGTGAATTTCCGAGAAATTGATTGCGTAATCGAAGGGGAAGTGGATTTCCGAGAACTTGATTGCGTAATCGATTGGGAATTTTATTGATCCGATAACGGGAAACAGGATCACGTGTATCCTAACGAATCAGGGACAGTCTAGAGTCAGCAGTCAGAGTGAAAGGATTGAAAAATGAATAAATTTGAGAAAGAGAGAATGAGATCGAATCTAGTGTTTATGGAAAAACATTTGATTTTGGATGATGATTTTCTCGAGTTATCTCTTCAACGCAGGATATTCTCTCGGGGAACACATGACAATATAATGAGGAGTGATTCTCCCCCATTGGACTATTGTATGAAACTTTTAAAATGTGATTCAAGTGCTTATAGTCAATTTATTGATATATTAATTGGAACAAAGCAGAATCATATTGTGGATATACTTTTGAAAATATTGCCAATGGATTCAATGTAGATGGCTCCCCCATCATTCGAAGGAGGTAACGTCACAGAGCTACTCCTCTCCCCTTTCTTACTATTTGAATTTATCGAGCGAAGAGGATCAGTCTCGTTTTAGCTGTGAGTGTGTTGACATCGGAAACCAAAATGTTCTATATATTTCCATTGTGCATGTACACTCTTGGCAGTTGGAATCAATGTGAGAATTGTACAGTTATAGATGGCTATAGTGAAAAGTGTAAATTATTTACTCCATGTAAATTACATAGAGAATATGCAGTACAAATTAAAGGATGTAATTCATGTCTTGAGTAGGTGTGTGACTCGCATCCTAGAGGGCACCTGTGCTCCAATTGTCACTATGATAAATGTGATCAGTGGGAGAATACTTACCCCGCTATGATTGGAAAGAACCCCAAACGTGATTTTAGTTTATTTCTACGAGATTGGTATCGTCGTGGATTTAAATTATTCTGGGAAGAGGAACCTGGTCTACGATTCAACTGTTGGGACAACAAGACAATCTGGTTTCTACGTCATCGTTGTGATGACACCACCTGCTATGACTATAAACCAAGTGATTTTTTTTTGGCTGTGACGGAATGTGATTCACCAATTGAAAACACTGTTTGTGATATTGCTTCAAATAGACAGATTGAAACTCGTGAATTTCATAATATGAATGCAAATAGTATAATTGACTATACAAAGAGATATGACAAGAGTGAAGTTACATTGTACTGTAGAAAATGTGACCCTGACTTTGCAGTCAATCAAGATCAATATACAGTGAATCCAAATGATTTATCGGCATTAGTGGTTCACGACAGTTGCCTATACATCGAAGATGAAGAAATCTAAAGTGAAGATTTAAAGACATTGTTGTATATATGCATTTTATTAATAAACAAATTCACAAACATTTTTTAAGCACTTTACTCTTAGGGCACTGAAATCAATACTATATAGGTATGAAAGAATATTTTCCTCTAGAAAATTGTTCAGACGGGGATTGTCACTATAAATGTGGAGAAACTGCTTGTAAGTATAGCCACGATATCGGAACACAAAATATAGTAGTGCATGGAAGCCGCAGCTTTTAGTCGTTAGATCCTGCACCCTCTTCCGATTTTGAATAATAGTTTTCCCACTGCTCTCAATATAGTTGCTGATGTGAGGTGTGTAGAATGTATAGGGTAGACCAAGAGGATCAAAAAATTCGATATTCTTCATTGTTTGATAGATGCACAACCAATGACCCGTCAGCACAGTCGACGGACTGCTATTAACAATAATCAAGGTATTGTTCTCACTTTGAATTTTTACAAGATAGTCTGAGGGTAGACAATAGGATTTGTACTGGGACATGTAGGGGTCCATATTAAATACACTGATTATTTGACTGGTGTTCATGGCGCCAAGTCTAGTAGAACACTGCCTTCGGGAGTGATTTCCCAATAGGTTTCATATTGGTTTAGTGAGATTAGGGCAATACTCTCAGCCAATGGGTCGGCAAATGTACACTCTAAACACACACTCCCCGTACGTACTATACTCAAATCCTGTGTACCAGACAAATCCAATAAAATGATACTATGTGTTTTAGTAAATATTTTTTCAGTTATCACATTTTCAAAAGTTTGCAAAACATGATCTAGAGTTTGCTGGGTCGACTCGAATAATGTTCTATAGGATTTATCAAAAGATAGATTGTAGACTGGGATACTATTTACTTTACAGGCAAGAGACGAAAGTCCAAACATCTCGAATTTATGTAGGCATTCAGTCCACGATCCTATTGCACTGGCACTTTTTACAAAGGTCAAAGCAAGTTTTGATAGACTTTAACCGTTGATAAAGGATGAGTCGATGAAGGTGCGTGACCCTCTGGCAATATGACGTGGATGGGTTATTTTATGAGGACAAAGTAATTTAATATTGTTGCCATTGTTTCTCAGTTTTTCCACGGCCAATGCAACAGAACTCATGACCTGCTGTTTGCGCACATGAAGTGTTGCCGAGGTGAGGGAGAGACTTACATTGGGATTGCCTCCAAGTTCCTTTCTCAATATGAAATTGGAGGGTGCAAGCGTCAATTTTATATCTGCTTTAACATTGGGCAGTAGCCAGTGGGGTATATTAAATATTTCATGATATATTTTTCCAACTAGATGTAATTCACTAGTTGTAGCATTTTTAAGTGCATCTGTACTATCAGTATTAGTAATATATTCATATCCATTGGAGGCGCCTCTCAAGTCATTGTATGACTTGGGTGTCATCAGCATGAATTGCATATAGCTTGTATAATTTGAGAGAGTGGTGCTTGTGCTCACCAGCGTGCCATTGATGTAGACGCTGATTTGACGAAATAAATTATGTAATGTACAATTTTCATAGGATATTCCATCGCCCCGAGTCGGAATTGTAATATCGGATGACCGAACTTTAATTTTCAAATCTATACATGTTGAAGACAAGTACATAAATTATTCTTCATTGTACTAAATTTGAAAGTGTATATTGTAGGTGATGGGGTGCAGAGAATAAAACTGTTCAGAGTATCAATGTTTGACACTCACATCAACATTTTCAGCATTGAATAGATTCAATGAGGCGGTGATCGAAGGTTGAGAATCCTTATGCGGTAGGTAGGACATTTTAGGAGAAGAAATCTAGTTTCGATCTGACAATTTTCTTCCTGGGACTTCTGGTTACACTACGTGTCGGCTTTTTCCTTCTTTTCTTTGACAAAAGCGATGTCTTTCGTTTCCGGCCTGGGCGGAGAGTGATGAGTGATGTGGTGTTTCTTGGCCTTTTTAAACCTGTATCATTCTGTTTTAATCTCTCGCCAAGGGTTCGTGCACTGGACCTAAGATTTTCCGAAGCACTTTTTTAAAAATCCTTGCCAGAGCCCCAATCGTATAGTGTAGAGGATGCAAAATCTGTTGCAGCCGGTACAAGATATTTTCTGGCCAGTGGTAGGGAAGAGCGAAAGAGCTTAGCAAACCAACTGCCAAGACCGTAGCCAGACTTTGACGAGCGTCCTTTGTAGTAGTCCATTCCATTGCCCTGTTGTCTTGGGCCAAGAGTATTAACATAGCTGTCAATATCAGGACAAGTGAATACCACTTTTCTATTAGACATCTTGTTGTTGAATGATGGGTCGAAAATGGAATGTAATCACAGCCAAACCTCTTGAAATTGCTATTGGATCACCCAATTCGGTTCTTAGTGTTAACTGACAGAGTTCGAAATAGGAAGTGTTTACGGGAATATACTGAAGATGCTTTATATTGTAGTGATGAATATGTTCCTGATTGGTTTTTCGTTCAAGAACTCGTAGGAGGGGAATATTTGAATTATCAACTCGAGAGGTTTCAACAAATGAAGCGAAAAGAAAAATACAAATATCCGTGATGAAGGCGGGTGGGTAATCAGCGAACATGAAATTAGTGTTTTCGGCACTTTTGCCATTGAGCATATTGAGCTTAAAGACAAGAACGTCCTTCAGATTATCATTGAGAATAACCTTTTCACTGGCAATTGGTGAACTAATGTAGATCTTGCCCTCCTCCTTTGAATAGTTGAAATGAAAAGCTCCTTTTTTACGAGCGGAAATTCTTTTAGTGGTAGTACGACATAAATCATTCATACAGGTGAGTTCCTCGTAGGGTAATTCAATACATGGATAATCCAACCAATTGATTTTTTGAATTTGTTCTTGATCACCAGGTGGTGGTGGCAAATAATATGGTATAATTTTTATATCATATCTACGATCCTCTCTCAGAATGTTATTGGTATTTTTGAGAATACAATCCACAAGAGCCACTTCATACTTTCCACCGAATTTGATGGCGGGAGAGAGGTTCGTCCAAAAATCACTTGTTCTATTCAGATCATTGTAGAGAGGATCAGAAACATTGGACATGAAAGTCACATAGAAATCAATGGGCATTGTTAATGTCTTCAGCACTGATCCAAGAATCAAAATCATTGTTGTATCCAAGCCAGCGAACAAGCAATTGTTTCTTGCCTTGGCGTGTACGACTCTTTAATATCTTTTCAATTTGATAATTTTCACGAGTGTTTCTAACTTTTTGCAGGTCATAGTCATAAAGGCCACCGAGAATCTCATCATCTTTGAGGTCTCAAAGTCGATAAGTTATGGGTTTGGTGTCCAGGATTTTGGACACTTTAAAAAGTTAGGTGCTCCATAAATAATTCCCCTTTTCAAAAATAGTGGTGGTTCTATTAATTAGAACAGTATCACCAACATTCAATTTCTTCTTCTTTTTCTCTTTTTCACCCTTGGAGTATTGCTTTAGAAAAGCATCAAATGTATTTTCATTGTAGTGAACATCCGTTGGTATAGAGTTGGACAGAGATCGATGAGGTCGTTGATTAGAAAACAACAAGATTTTATCAAAATATAGAATAAAATCCGGTATATTTTTAAAATTTCAATATATTGAAATTAATATAAGAATAATTATTATCAAAATTTAGGACAATGCAGCCGTTATAGGACTATGACTCTGGTAAAGTGTTGTATTATATTTCTCTAGTACTTTTGCAACAGGGGGATTAATAAATTCACTACCACGATCCGATTGAATTTTTCTATACGAATCCTGTCCTAGAATACTTTCAATGGCTTGAGCAACTCCAACACCTCTTTTTGACCGTAGTGGTATGGCATAAACATAGCGACTAAAGATATTGATTGCAAGTAGAATATACTTGTAGAGTGTATTGTGACGTTGTTGAAGTGCGTCTAACGTTAGGAGATCTGCTTGCATTATATCCAATGGGTAAAAGGCTTTAGTTTGTCGATATTGATTGGCACGAAGTCTATGATTCCGATGCAGAGTGTAACTCGGTTCATTTTCTAGATAGTCTTGTACACTTTTAGGGCGAACACCCGTGACTTTGGAAAGCGTTTCTGGAGAACTTAAACTCCCCACCTCGCCAATATTTTCATAATCACCTTTCAAAACTTCATCCATTTTGAATGTAAACACGTAGTGTAATGTCCACTCCCCTTTTGCACACTGGCGGGCGAATCAATTCGTCTTCGCTTTTGAATAGCAGCCACATGGGTCGTAATATTAGTGGTGCTTCTAGTATATTCTTCTTCTTCTTCTTTTTTAAATGGTGTTGTTGGATTTTAATTTATTTTATTTAGAATTTGCTTAGTGCCAATAAGACTTTTGGGGAAGTTCATTGCACACAGAAAGGTCTAGAGATTATTTTCAAATTATAAGATTCATTTACGATTCGTCACCATATCACAGATTAAATCAACTAGATTATAACTTTTTCCCTGAATTATAATTCGTTTCCCTGTGCTCTCGACTCGAACTTGATCGCCAGTTTCCAACATGACATACGATAATACTCTTTTACTCTTTTCTCGATAGGTCAATGTTAATAGGTTTCCAATTGTCAATACAATTTAATCCATGTCTTCCTTCTTTAATTGTACATAATATTGAGGAGATGTTTCCTGTTTAGAGTGATCAGTGCCGGGTATCTCACGAGCAGTTGTATGTTTGTCCACACGTCTCAATGCATCTTGAAGTAAAAGCAGTTTTATGTAATGGGCAATATTCTCATCGTTAATAACTTTGCTTAGATTGTCTTCAAAATATTCGATGGGTGAGAGGACAAGTTCAAATGATGTCAATTTATATGGTTTAGCCATCTAGAGAAAACTGTTTACAAGTCCTGCAATTATTGGCAGTAAGTGTGAAAAAGCTACCGCCCGCCTGAAGGAGCCGTGATCTTTTTAATTTTTTTACCGTGTTTTTTAAAGCCCAGGCGCGGACAGTGGAGCGATGTTGCTTTGTCTGTTGTCTAAAACCATCTGGCCGTTTAACATTTCCCTCAGTTAAATTTAAACAAAGTTCAGATATTAGATTAATGAAATCATTGTCAACACCATGTTTGAGTATAGCCTTCCTAAGCAATGGTTTTGAAGTGCTTAAAACGGAAAACAGATGCCGTTGTTCGTGTAGTTTCTTCAGTGTCATAATGGCGACTGATAGTCTTTTCTACTGTTCACCGGAAGATATAATGTAATTTTATTGTTGAAAATGTCGGTGACTACACGTAGATCCTCGGGAGTGCTCTGATTAAGATCAATAAAATTGTAACGGTTGGGCTTGCTTGGAACATTTGTTTATGGTGAAAACAGACAGTAAGGGGCGCGGGGGTATTTCTGCTTTTTTATTTTGAGGCGCGCGCTATAAAAACGCACGACTCAAGAGATAATATAGAGAGTGCAATTCAAAGCAAGGGTTCGCATACATTTGCTCTGATGAAACAGATTGTGTAGAACTATGGTAACGGAAATGTGTTCATGATGGGAGCGAACGGTGAACAGTTGTAGCATTTCCTGTGAGAACTGTTCAATGGATTCAGCCAAATCATCAATGATTAGCCACGAGTTCGGTTCAATACTATTGAAAACATCAAGTCCTCGTATGAATTGTATTGGTCTGGTTGTGGCAATAGCTTTTATTTTATCATAGGACTCTTGCCAAATACTATAGCAATAGTAGATATTTTTCGGCTTTTCCAAAACATTTTATAGAAATTTTGAATTATTCTAGCTAAAAGTGTTGTTTTCCCCGATAATGACGGACCGCACAGAAACGATCTGAAGGGTGCTTTAAATTGATACATGCTGCTGACAACAGTCGGACTATGACTAACTGTAAATCATATTTGTCCAATGAGTAGGTAGTAATTTTCCCGTCTATTCAAGAACAACAAAAACAATATTTCATGGCAACATTTATTACGACAAACACTTCTTCAACATGGACAATTGACAAATTTCATGGTCAACATGAAAACTTGTTCAACATGAACAATGATAACACTTTATAATAAAACACTTTTTGTCCATTAGCAACACTTTTTGTCTTTAAAAAAAAAACACTTTTCTGTACAACACTTTATGTAAAATAAAAAAAAACACTTTTCTGTACAAAACTTTTTTTTTCAACTTAAACAATTTTTTATACAATGACACTTTTTTTGCACAATAAAAAATATACACACACACTCTTGGAAATTGCTAGCAGCACAGTTGAGCATTATGAATTTAAAGGTGGTGTCCCCCCCCCCCGGCCCGCGGGGCCGAGGGCCGGCCGGCCCCCGGGGGGCCCCCCCCCCCCCGGGGCGGCCACGGGAAGGGCCCCCCCCCCCCCCCCCCCACCCCCCCGGGGGGCGGTGGAAAAACAATAGTTGTCGTCACTGCTATGGGGTAGTGTTAGTGGTTGGGTTAGTGCTGGGGTTAGATGAACAGGTTGAGGGGTGGAGGTTAGTTGGTTAGGTTAATTTATCCAGACCAAGTTGATTGCGATAGTCTATGCATTAAAATTGGTCTGAAATACGATAGTAACCGTGGGGTAGAACAGTCACACCATTCTCGAGCACATAGACCTTGTCAGAAATATATGAGATTGAAGTTTTATCAACTCTCACAGCCTAATTTCTATACTTTAGAGAGTGAATTTCAAGCACATGTGCTCTCGGCACTAGGCTACTTTCTACACACTCTCTATACGCGCTCATGTTGACATTGCTCTTTACAAAATGTGTAGGCACCCCTTTACACGCCTTCTTTTCTTCCCCACTATGAGTTTCCACGCAATAGACTTTGGGGCCCGGGAACACCCCCTGGATATCAAATCACTCCCCGTCTCTGATTTTAATTTTAATAGTTGGTTGGGGGCTTGACGTTTCACCAGCTCGGGGTAGAGGGATGGGTTCCAGTTGGTGAAATCCATCAGCGAGCTGATGTGTCCCCCCTTTTGCAAATCACCCAATAAATCCAATTCAGTCCCATTTACCTTTAACAGCAGAGAGTATGTATCCCCCTAGTAAACTTGAACCTCCCCCGCCCGTGACCAGTGCACCTTGCACACATTTTAAAAGAACGACAACATGAGCTTTTTTGAAATTTCCAGTACTGAACTACCGCCTGAGATCTTCTTGTTCAGTACTACATGTCGCTGTCGTCTGTGTAGAAGAACCATGCCGTTCTCTATGCTCGTGAACGATGTAAAATTGGGGTCGGCACTAATTCGTGCACACTCTAGAGGGTCAGTCACGACATCACAGCGAGATATATTACGTACACTTTCACACATTTTGCCAAACGCTGAATTTAGAATGAGCTTATACATTTCCTTCTCCACCTTTGAATTTGCCCTAGAGCGTTTATCGACAAAAGTATCGATAAACGTTTTCAAGTAGGGTCGCTGATTAAACTGAAGGACCCTATGTATTTTAGTGATTTTGAAACCGTTGTTCACCATCCAATGCAAAAGCACATGGTGAACAACGATATTCTCCTTAGGGTCCAAATCAGCAATCAGTTTCTGTTTAGAGGGAGCCCAGTGCATCCCCATATCCTCAACCACTGACCGATTGTAGGGGCTCAAAGAGTCCCTGCTCCCCGGCCGAGTGATACAGGGGAAGACAAAATCTCTGACGGAGTCGTGAAGCGCCAACGGAATGTGGCCATCAACTTCCAAGAACCATCCTTGTGGCCCGTTGTCCTCGACGGTGGTAATGTCGGGGAACTCACAAGAATTCTCAAGCCCTTGATAGTTCCCACACGGCAAAGAGTAGTTGGACATTGCCGAGGGGTACAACGAGTTCATGTCCAAGAACACTGCATTTGACTTTGCATCGCTGCTGTTTTGTCCGCTCGGATCAGTTGACAAGATACGGTCCCCGTGAAAAACATACCCTCCCCTCATGGAACGCTCAACAAAAAGGTGCTGGTCTACATCCGTGATTATGCATATTTCCTCCCTGCTAATTTTTAAAATTAAATCAATTACTAACTGGGGTGTAGAAAAATAATAGCCTATATCTAGTCAGAACTCTGAATAGATCTGGTCTGTGTTCTTACAGACTATATCCAACAAAGTTAGAACGTCACTGGCCAAGTACAGTCTACAATAATCCCACCCATTTTTACAATCCCCCTTGGACCACACCGTCTTGGCAAACTCATACTCCTCGGCTGTGCATTCACTGTTGGTCAGTGAATTGTAAAAAGCTTCATTTGGAGGGAGTTTCTCCTCACTTAAGTGAGCGTCAGAGCAGTAATAATCGTATGCGTATATGCCTTTGCAGGTCAACAGGTCATACATTTCAACGTCCGGAAAGTGCTGTTTAAGCAATTGAAAGCTATCAAAATTGTCGCTTTTTTGCACTTGAATCAATTGACTCAATGCCTTGGGGAAAAAACTAAAAGAATCTAAAAACCTGATTTTATTCCAACACGTATGCCCATTATCCACTGCCTGCCATTTCAGCTCGAGAAGCAATAACTTCTCAGCTGATTTGGGAATGATGTTGTAGGTAAATGAACTATTTACCCATGGACAATCTACTCCCCCTCCCTCCCTGTGCATACGTGCCAGTGCCGGTAAAATAAATTTCAAATCATAATTTGAATTATGAATAAAAACAGGGATAAAAAACTGTTGGCTAACATTTAAATTACACGATTGATGCGCACCCCCTCGCCACTGACGACCTCCCGATGAGAGGTCCTTACCCACCTGGTCAAGATCTCGGACGGTCCCTCTCCCCCCCCGGGGCGCGGGATTCCCCTCCGCGACCCACAACCCCGGGCCACCCCCCACGAGGGGTTTTTGTTTCTTAGCGAGTAGATCAGCTGCCGACAACCCCCTTGGATAATTGGTATTTCTCAAACGAGAAATAGCACCATTAGCCGTGCCAATCAGTTTAGTCAGTGCCTTGACCATGCATTCCCCCTCATCCACTGTTTCAACTATTTCTAACAACTGCATGGTGTGAGATCTGTCTCTTTGCGCGTGGGCGTAGGACACTGCAATAGCCAGATGTTCTTTGGCTCGGTTTGGATATTGGGGGTCATTCACTTCCACCAGCTTAGCTTCACAGTCTAAAGATATTTTGTTGCACTGGAGAAGGGTGGTTTGAAAATTTTTGAAGCGTAAAATTGCCCTCTCCCCTGATACCATGTCCACTGTCTGATAGCCATGGCGGCTACAGTGCTTCATGTGATCCCGTAGTTTCATATTACTACGGACTTGCGACAGACATGTTAGACATTAGAAACGTACCCCTAGCTCCCTACGACCCCCCAGACCTCGACTAATGTCAGTGATCTGATTAAAATGCCCAATTACATTCGGTTGACTAGGTGGCGTGTAAAGCAACCAAACCCAGTGTTTAACCAAACCAACTGACGGGCCCCTTACTGGGACAACCACCCCCTTCTTTTTAGAGCGAACCCCATCTTCAAATTCTGTTTCGTATTGAACCACAGTAACGCCAATATTTAAATGAGCATTTGCCCTTTCAAACATGTCAATAGATCTTAGCGTTACTGGATATTTTCCTTCTAGGCAAGAAAAATCTACAACTGGAAAACTGGACCCGTCCTTCCCATGTACAGCCCAGTGATCTAAATTCTTCTTGGTAGCGTCCCGAGCTAGAGGCTCGAATGCTGAGATGAGGAAAGCATATCGGAAACACTTTTGACCTGTTTCAAAACAGATCTTCTGGACACCTTTACAACCCTCTAGATCTGGATTATAATTTAAAATTATACCCTCAGACCTAGCCCCCCCTCTTAAAATAAAATATTTCTTAAATTTACAAATATTTACACTTAAATTTTCAATAAATAAAACTACAGACCCACTTCCAATTTCATTATAGTTCTGGAGATGCGTTATAATTTGCCCAGCCCACTAACTAAAAACTCCCTCAAAATTTTCTAAATTTTAATAAACCAAACGCATCTCGGAATGTATAAAATGATAATAAACCTCACTTTTTCCCTCATTCAAATAAAAAACCTTTAAAACAATGGAAACCTTAATTGGCGCGCGCCCCCACACCTGAATTTGGTTCTCCAGTAGTGCACGAATTTTTTCTACATAGACATGCACAATTTCTATAGGGTCAAAAACAAAATTACCACACAAAAGCGAATTAAAAGGGTCCCCAAACATAGCAGTGACAACAACTAGATGATTTAAAATTCTGTTGGACAGCTGACAGTCTGGGAGAGTTGTAGGGCCCGCCCCCGCGTGTATATTATCCCCACCCCACAGCTGTTCAACAATATATGGCGCAAGCTCCACGTCAGTTGTTCGAAGTGGAGTAGTGAGGGGATAGGAGGGTGGAGGGGTCCCTGGAAAAAAATCTAAAAATTTCCTTTTTTTTTGTCTAAAGTACCCCAGTTAAAAAGTGCTACTAAATAAATTAAAAAAATAATCGAAAAACTCATAAATATTATAAGGTACTTCAATAGAGTTGTCACATGTTAAATTGTTGGGTGACTCCAAAGATGCCTCCTCTTCACTAGACGGCGAATATGGGACCAATGCAATCTATAAACGAAAAAAATAGCTTATTATCAAAGTGTTCAAATCATCCCTACTGTTTTTAAAATTTGGATTATTATTTCTTAATAAAATTTGTTTATTACAACTGAAAGTTCCAACTTAAGATATGACATAGAAGGCGCCAAGTTGTTCGTTTATTTTAAATGTGTTAAAAATTTTTTTTTTTTTTCACGAAAAATTACCGCAGTGCAACCCTGTGGCACTTCACGGGGCCCGGGACACATCCCCCACCGCATTCCTGGCACGGGGCACACCTCTGTGGCGCGTCCCTGACCCGTGGCACATCTCTGTGGCGCTTCCCTGCCCCGTGGCACATCACTGTGGCGCTTCCCTGATCCGTGGCACTTCCGGGGGCGCTTTCCCTGACCCATGGCGCATCTCGATGACACTTCCCTGGTCCGTGGCGCATCTCGGGGTCACTTCCCTGGCCCTCATGGCTTACCGCGTTGGTTCTGGGTTCTGGGGTGCATGCCTAGGACACTTCCCGGACCCTCGGCGCATTCCCCGGCGCTCCCCCTACCCGGGCCCTCCCAACACACCCCCGGCCCCCCAACAAATCTTAAATTATTATAATATATTTACACTCTAAAACATCGCATGACATAGTAGGTTTTGATTTTGTTCAAAAAATTCATCCAAATAAAATTTCATATTAATACTTTTTATCTGCTCTGTGGAAAAAAAAAACATTATTTTAAAATTATATTCGTCTCCTGAAATTATAAAAAAATAATAAAGATATATAGTTTTTTTTTTTTTGTAATATTTTTTTTGGCAATGGTAAAAATTCGTTTTTTTAGCAAAATAAATTATCTAACCTTAAAATGACCGGAATATATTCCCTTTTTTTTTTTGTCTTCAATAATATAATTTAGCAAAAGGGCGAATGCGTGCACTTGACGTGATTCAAAGGGAGAACATTATATTTCCTTTGGGGAGAAAAAATCATTCAATATTCCCACTGAGATATACTCTTACGCAGTGTTCGAAAATGTTGCATGTGGAAAAAGGCCTATAAAAGTTGGATGAAATTGATGGATATTTCTATATGATAGGTAGGAAAAAAACGCTTACATTATTATATCTCGGCTGCACTTGGGTGCCAGATGCCCCGTGTAGCGAGTGTTGCAGGGTGGACGGAACGGTATCGCTCTGTTCCTGTGCGACTGGGTCGGCTATTTCATGATCTTGCATAGATGATACGGCAGGGTTCTCCATATTAAAAGAAACCATCCATTCTCTTTTCGGTTTTCGACCGGACTGTATGGTGACTGCCTCGTCCACTTTTGCTTTCTTGGGTGGAGGGGGTATGAATTCTTCACAATTGTCCTTAAAAAGAAGAGAAAAAGTTAGTATATAAATAATTTGCCCCCCCCCTTTTTTTACAGAAAGAAAGTTAGTACCCTCATCCATGCAATTTTGTTTAGTATATCACTAAGAAAGCAAAAAGTAAAAAAATTACATTATATTTATATATCTCTCAGTGAGGGGGGGGGGGGAGCAGAGAAATTTAAAACAATGGTTGGGGCGGGGGGTTAATATTTTAATATCTCTGAGACACACACACACAAACACTTTTACAGCGCGATGAAAAATGGATATGTTTAGATATTTCTAAAAGTTAGGTAAAAAAAAATGCTCACATTTGCAAATTCCGGCTGCAGTTGGGTACCTGAAGGCCCAGGCGAAGCATGCTGGACCTCCTGACCTTGTGTAGGTGGGACTGCTCTTGAAGGCAACACATGATGGAAAGTGAACGGGCCGACGGCGTTACATTCTTGCACCGATGTGGCAGCAGGGTTCTCCAAGCAGTGGCTGGCGTGCTGTGGGGCTGCCTCACCCTCCCTTGCTTTTACAGGTGGAGTGGCCATATATTCTTCATAATTGTCCTGAAAAGAAGAGAAAAAAGTTAGTATCGAAATAATTTTCCCCTTTTTCCACAGAATAAAAATTAGTACGCCCATCCATGCACTTTTGTTTAGTTTATCACTAAGAAATCAAAAAGTAAAAAAATTTTGTGAAATATACTAATTGCATCCTTTTTTAATCTGAGACTTACGGTCCTCTGACCCGTTCAAAGGCCGGCCTAGTGTGTATATTTCTCACCCCCCCCAGACCAAATACGTCCCCGGAAAATAACCCCCCGGACCATATCCCTTAGAACAGTCAAGGAAAAATATCCCCGCCCCCCCCCCCCGAAAGATATAGCATACTTTTGAAACTGAGAATTACGGAGCACTGAACCATTCAAAAGCCGACCGAGTTTGTATATTTATCATACCCCCCATAAAAAATCATACCACGGAAATTAACCCCCCCGGAAAATATCCCTGAGAAAAAAGACATGGCAAAATATCCCCACCCCCACCCCCCAAAGATAAGGTAAAAATGCTATTAAAATTACACAAAAAAGTTAAAAAAAAAAAATTTAGTGAAATATACTAATTGCATCCTTTTTTTAATCTGAGAAAGAAGAATTACAGCTCACTGAACCGTTCATTTGCCGGCCTAGATTGTATAATTAGCAAACCCCCCAGAAAAAAAACCGACCCATTAACATAACCCCCCGTACAAGCTCCCTGAGAACAATGACCTGGAACAATAACCCCTCCCCCCCCCCGCAAGATATGGTAAAAATGCTATTCAATTTACGCATAATAAAGCAATATATCTTTTTCTTAAAGAGAAACCTTTGGTTAAGCCGCTATCCAAATTCTTGTATATTTATCAAAGCCGGATGTACTTTAAAAGGGGTGTCAGTAATTATCAGATAAGTAAATCGTTGCGAGAAATCTGTAAGTCAAACCATAGCGGACAGTATATTAAGGGAATGACAGAAAGTTGACAGTTGCTTTTAGATAAGATATGGAATTTATCAAAAACAGAATTGTGGTCGTAAACAGTGGGGGAAGGAAGGATGGGGTTTACGTAACGAAAAAAGTGCGTATTTTACGCCTTTTATCGAGTATGAACATCATAGAGTGGCGTGTGTATCGGGGGGGGGGGGGGGGGGGGGTGTGGTGAGCTGGAAATATAGAGGGAATGGAATTTATTTACATTGAGTATAAAGATTGTATAGTTTGTTGTGGGGGGGGGGGGATTTAGCTGGAAATATAGAGGGAAGGATAAGTATTTCTTTTTGCGAGAATTTGGGATTGTAAAACAATGGTGGAAGGAGGGGGGAACTAGCTGGAAATATAGAGGGAAGGATGTCCATGGAAAATTCGTTTGAAAATAAAAAATGTACTTACATGGTAAATTGAAGTTGCCAAGGCTTCAAGTTCATCAAATTTATCCATTGTTGTTTACACAGCGTCAAAATACTTTCTGATAATTGAATCACATTGCATACCCGTTATATACGAAATCTCAAGGGTGAATTGTTATGTAACGGGAAAATCATATGTAAGCACGTCTCTGATTGGCTGAGAAGGAGGATGTATCCGACTCGTTGATTGGCTGAGAAGGAAACACGTGATCTAACTGTTTCCTGTTCCAGGACACCTTGACATTCACCCCTAGCATGCACTTGTCCAAAACAACAATAATAAATAAATCCCTCAGACCTAAAGATTAAAGAAGCCTTTATGTTTCCTAATTCTCCCCTTCGTGAATCAATAATTCCCCCTAGCGATTATGTAAATCAAGTTCTCAGGACAGGCTAGCCAAACAACAATGAAGCCATGTTTGTTTCTTAATTCCCCACGCTCGTGAATCAATAATTTCCCCTATCGATTATGTAAATCACAGATTAAAGAAGCCATGTTTGTTTCTTAATTTCCCCTTCGATTACGCAATCAAGTTCTCGGAAATCCACTTCCCCTTCGATTACGCAATCAATTTCTCGGAAATTCACTTCCCTTCGATTACGCAATCAAGTTCTTGGAAATTAACTTCCCCTTCGATTACGCAATCAATTTCTCGGAAATTCACTTCCCCCTCGAGTCCTAGATCAATAACATTGCTCCCGTTAGAATTCAATGCGCATGTGCAACCTTCGCCCCGGAGCTATTACACATAGAAACATCAAATAAATCGACCTTGGAAAAAGAGGTCATTGACCCCATTACGCAATCATTCTCCCTAGGGAGGCTATGCCCATATATGGACTCCTGTCACGACTGGCACCCCCATCTCTACTGGCACCTAGACTCATCGTTCTCTACGCCGAACCCTCGGCAGGAGCCTTAAGTCAAGTCAAGCATATAAGGTTTTTATATAAAGAGTTGTCGTAGAAACTTCAAAACGGGCTCTTTCGATTGGAAATTGAAAGGGCTAGTGCCCTTTTTAATAGTCGGAAATGATTGGAGAGCAACTAACCCCCCTCTCACGCGCACCATTTTCCCAAACACATCCAATCAAAATTTTGAGATAGCTATTTTGTTCAACGTAGTTGAAAGTTCTGGAAATTATGTCTTTGAGGATGACAAGCCCCCGCAGCCCTCAGGGAAAGGGTTGTAAGTTATGACCTGGGAATATATAAGATTTTTATAGAAAGTGCTGTTGTAGAAACTTCAAAAAAGGGCTCATTCAATTGGAAATTGAAAGGGCTAGTGCCCTTTTTAAAAGTCCAAAGTGATTGGAGGGCAACTAACCCCCCTCTCATGCCCACCATTTTCCTCAAACACATCCAATCAGAACTTTGAGATAGTTATTTTGTTCAACGTAGCTGAAAGACCTGGAAATTAGGTCTTTGAGGATGACAAACCCCCCAAAACCCT